>NC_057802.1:30396821-30575901 GCF_018294505.1 Triticum aestivum
TCCCAACTCGCCGATAGTGTGGATACCTCTGACAGCCAGCCTGATCAAAGGGCAAGCATACCTGTCCTCGGACACGGCGTAAGATTCACTATCAGGTTCAACCATGTACACCCTGCGAGGCGATTCGCGTAACCGGACATCATCATCATCAATGTACTTCCTGAATAACAAGATGATTGCGGGCGAAGAACCGGCGACGAGAGCAGCAGAGTCCACGAACTCGTCGGGTTGCGGCGCCGCGAAACGGAGCGAGTAGCCTGTGAAAGAATTGAGGACACTGAAGCTGTGAGGGGATTTATCGTCCATCAAGACGAGGAGACCGTCCGGGGTGGTGCTGTCAATAAAGTAGTCACGGAGAACCGGGAGCTCCTTGCGCAGGAACCGGCCGGTTGCAGTGTTCACCAGGAGGTGTGTGTTGCTGCGGGAGCTGTCGATGCTGACCCAGTGGCGGGGGCGGAAGCGAGGGTCCGGGGTGCCCTTTGGGTCGTCGGTGGCGGCGCGCCAGCTATGGCAGACGGCGCGGAGGTCCATGTAGTAGTCGAGGTCGCTGGTGGCCAGGAAGCCGTCGGCGATGCGGCGGACGAGGTCCGCCGGGAGCGAGGACCAATCTGCAGATTCCATGGTGGAGGCCACCTGGCCTGTTGGCAGCAAATACAGAAACAAAAATGGTGGATGGATTCAGTGGGGGATACTGATAGCAGTAGATGTGAATCCTAGTCCATGGAAACTGCAGGGCGATAGGACATCAACCGGCGCGGCCGCCATTGGGGCTTCTTGAACAGAGCAGAGAGGGCAGAGGAATGGACTCACCGTGGCGAATGCGGCGATGCAGCGGCAGCGAGGGCGCGGTGGTGCCGACGCCGGCCGTAGTGGAGGGCGTGGTGCTGGGTGCGGCGAAGCCCCCGCGAGATCTGCGCCGGATTGGCGGCGGATTGAGGCGAACGGGAGAGCGCCGGGGCGGGAGGGGAGGGAGGGGATTCGACAGGGGGTTTATTTGAGGTTCACCATTTTTGTTTTAAGGAACAATCACTTCCTTTTATTCCTTTTATTCAATCACAACAGAACGTTATATGCTCAACCAAATCTGATACATTTATTGGTTGCATAGATGAGTCCACGTATGCTTAACCAAATTATTTTGAAGTTGAATGTGAGTTACCCAATAACGTCTTTCATTATGAGATTGTGTGAACTTTGTGAACGTTACTGGTCCATGCTCAGTCTCTACACTTTCACCTTGGTAATCACCTTGTGCATGATCACATAAGCAATCATCACATTTCACACATCTTGCGCTAGCTCCATGTTCTGGTAGGGTACCGAACAATAGCCCATCGAGATTGGAGCACGCCGAAAGCACACTCCACATCCTTCCTAGCACTCTCTTGTGCTTGTGCAAATCTAGCTCGCTTCTCTCCTGGAGATTGTTTTCACAAGAGTTGACCACTGAGGATAGATACTGTCAAGTAGTATCCCTTATTGTAGTGGTAGCCATTGACCTCAAACTTGACCTCAAGGCAGTTGCCTTCAGCAAGCCGTGCGGACACTGAAGACCGCTGGAGCATGTTGATGTCATTGTGAGAACCTGCCACGCTGACGAAAGAGTGCCAAATCCAGAGGTCTTGTGATGCCACGACTTCGAGTATGACCGTGCAAACTTTAACATGCCCCTTATACTACTCCTGTCAAGCAAATGGACAGTTCTTTCACTTTCAGTGCATACAATCTATACTGGCTAGCGTTTTCAGAAAGCGTCTAGATTCATTGATCACCAGCAACTTGGGTTGTGTCTACAACATTTGATTCTCTGAAGTACTTCGGGTCAAACACAACAACCAAAGCTCTGTAGAACCTGTACAATGATTCAAGGCATGTGGACTCACTCATCTAGGCACACGCATCCAGAAGATCACCAGGAATTATGTATGCAAGCATCCGGATAGCCGCATGCATTTCTGATAAGAGGAGAAGCCAACCCTTCCATGGGCACCATTCTTGTATCTAAAGTAATCATCATACTCCACCACTCCCTCTTGGATATAGTTGAACACATGTCTAGCCATTCGTAAACGTCACCGGAAAAGCTTGACATTATAGGGTGGGGACGTGGACTGGAAATAATCGTCATAGAGTAGGCAATGGCCGCTCTCCTTATTATGATTCAAGGCCGGAGCATGGCCCGGGATCAACCCCCTAAACATTGGCTAAATTCTACAAAAATGTGCTCATTGACGACCATAGTAGCAATTACAAAAGTCCTTTAAGATATGATTGAAACATTTTGCTTATATGAACTTTATTAATGATTGATAGTTCATCTTAAACGTGAGACATTTTGATTTTTGATGGTAAATTAAGATTATTTATGCAACTTATACCCCCGCTCCCCAAATACAATTTTTTTTGTCAATCCTTGATGAAATTAATGAGGGGGTAAGTAGGAATATCGTTAACAAATGTGTATCAGAAGTGTAGATAGACTTGCATTTGGGTGAAGTTAAAAACGCCAAGGGTAGTTGCTCACGTGATCATGTCCATCTAGTCGATAAATGAAAAACTTGTTTGTGCTTATGCTATCAACACGCAGGTATCAACTACTACTTTTGTTCAAGCTTCATTAGTCATTACTTTTGGTTTGTGTCCATATACACGAACAATGATAAAATCGTTACTACAAAAATCGCTGAAAAAGCTGGTTTTCAAAGATTTAGAAAGGTATAATCTCTTGCTTATATTATTGGC
This sequence comes from Triticum aestivum, assembly GCF_018294505.1. Lineage (NCBI taxonomy): Eukaryota > Viridiplantae > Streptophyta > Magnoliopsida > Poales > Poaceae > Triticum > Triticum aestivum. The sequence goes on from NC_057802.1 coordinate 30,399,564, forward strand.
ATCTCCGTTTCTTCCTGGAACACTTCAGAGGCGCTTATAATTAACTAAATGGGACAACAACAGTTGTTGTCGTCATTGCAGAAAGCCCCGGGGATCAGCGGCATGTCGCCGCCGCCGCAAAACTTCTTGCACCGCTCGTCGATGCAGTTTGGGAAGTGTTTGGAGTAGCACGAAGCCGGCAGGGGAAAAGCACGGGGTTTATCCATCTGCATACGGGTGTAAAGAAACAAACGATTAAAAAAATGTAGAGATTAGATATCCAATCTGAAAAAAAATTGCTTCATCGTATGATCTCAACGGAGACATTGCAAATTAAATAGAAATTTCAAATGATTAACCTTTTCGTGGGCACGGCATGAGGAGAGAAGAAGGGTGGCAGCCATGACCACCATGAGGGCGGCCACGAAGCAGGACAGGGCGCTCGTGTTCTTCTTCAGCATCGCCATATGTATAGTACAAGAGGAGGCTAACTACACTTCACGTACGTACAGTTCTTCTTTTCCCTGTGTTGTTATTTGTGATTTGTGTGTGTTTATATAGACCGTAAATACATTGGTGTGCCTGCCTAGCTAATTATATCCTGTTTTATGGGGAATGGATATATATCCTGTTTTAGGGGGAATGGATATATATGTTGTGTATGGACAAGTGGATAGCTACTGCATGGATGCTCATGGAAGAAGGTTATTAATTGTGATTATTAGTACTTATCTTTGGCGAAGATTTCTATTCAAATTTAAGAGTAACCTAAAGTGTCTTATAGAAGTTTACAGAGAGAGTATATTTTTAGCTGCAAAATATGCTAGAGTAGGGATTACTCCTTGCACTTTTTGATTTGAGAATCATTACTGCTTGCACTTGTTGCCTCATGGGTTAACCCACAGAATACGGGCGCTGCTGTGTATGCTCAGAGCGAGCGGTACCGCCTGCGCGAGATGGGCCTGTCGCAGCAAGCCAGTATAGTTATGTTTCTTTTGTCAATTCTTTTCTTTGATCCCTCTTATTTAAAATTTAAAAAAAAATCATGGGTACAGTACAAAAAAGTTTTAAATTCGAAAAAATGTTCACATAAATATTCTTGAATTTAAACAATGCTCAAACCGCCGCCCCGCAAAGCACAGACGGCACAACTGGACGCGGAGGCACATGTGATCGCGGATTAGAACGCCACCAACTGTGCATTCTACCCACCGCCAAACATTGTTTGGCCACTCCGGCGGCGAGAGTGCTGGCCCCTCCACTTCCCTCATGGGCCCCGCGTCCACCGGCCACGGATAGGTCGCGAACTCCGATGAGGGTGAGTAGGGCATGGGAGCAATAGAGCATTGTGTCCCAACTGGGCTGGTCCGCCTCCCATGTTCTACTTCTCCTCGCAGGCGACCATACCTTCACTTCGTGGGTGTTATTGCCGCCACTCATGGAGACAACAGATGGATGGAGCATTCGCAGGAAGAACAAGGACTTGGACGACGAACACCGTTGTAAGCTAGGTTTAGGTCCGACCCCCTTTTTCCTTAATGAAAATTGTTCAAAATGTAATGAATTTCGTTCGGTTCGTATGAAAATCATCCAGTTTGCATGTAATTCGTCTGGTTAATTCAAACTAGGCTTGATATGTGACGCCCCCGATTTGACCGTACACTAATCATACACGCAACGTGTACGATCAAGATCAGGGACTCACGGGAAGATATCACAACACAACTCTAAAAATAAAAATAAGTTATACAAGCATCATAATACAAGCCAGGGGCCTCGAGGGCTCGAATACAAGTGCTCGATCATAGACGAGTCAGCGGAAGCAACAATATCTGAGTACAGACATAAGTTAAACAAGTTGCCATAAGATGGCTAGCACAAACTAGGATACAGATCGAAAGAGGCGCAGGCCTCCTGCCTGGGATCCTCCTAACTACTCCTGGCCGTCGTCAGCGGGCTGCACGTAGTAGTAGGCACCTCCAGTGTAGTAAGACTCATCGTCGACGGTGGCGTCTGGCTCCTGGGCTTCGGCATCTGGTTGCGACAACCAGGTAGAAGGGAAAGGGGGAAAAAGAGGGAGAAAAGCAACCGTGAGTACTCATCCAAAGTACTCGCAAGCAAGGAGCTACACTACATATGCATGGGTATATGTGTAAAGGGCCATATCGTGGACTGAACTGCAGAATGCCAGAATAAGAGGGGGATAGCTAATCCTGTCGAAGACTACGCTTCTGGCCACCTCCATCTTGCAGCATGTAGAAGAGAGTAGATGGTAAGTTCACCAAGTAGCATCGCATAGCATAATCCTACCCGGTGATCCCCTCCTCGTCGCCCTGTTAGAGAGCGATCACCGGGTTGTATCTGGCACTTGGAAGGGTGTGTTTTATTAAGTATCCGGTTCTAGTTGTCATAAGGTCAAGGTACAACTCCGGGTCGTCCTTTTACCGAGGGAGACGGCTATTCGAATAGATAAACTTCCCTGCAGGGGTGCACCATATTTCCCAACATGCTCGATCCCATTTGGCCAGACACACTTTCCTGGGTCATGCCCGGCCTCGGAAGATCAACACGTCGCAGCCCCACCTAGGCTCAACAGAGAGGTCAGCACGCCGGTCTAAACCCTATGCGCGCAGGGGTCTGGGCCCATCGCCCATTGCACACCTGCACGTTGCGTACGCGGCCGGAAGCGGACCTAGCCCCCTTAATACAAGCGCGAGCTTACGGTCCAATGCGGCGCGCGCCATTCAGTCGCTGACGTCAAAAAGAGCTTCGGCTGATACCACGACGCCGAGTGCCCATAACTGTTCCCGTGTAGTTGGTTAGTGCGTATAGACCAAATGGCCAGACTCAGATCAAATACCAAGATCTCGTTAAGCGTGTTAAGTATCAGCGAACGCCGACCAGGGCCAGGCCCACCTCTCTCCTAGGTGGTCTGAACCTGCCCTGTCGCTCCGCCACAAAGTAACAGTCGGGGGCCATCAGGAACCCAGGCCCACCTCTACCGGGATGGAGCCACCTGTCCTTTCAGCCCCCTCATCAGAATCACTTGCGGGTACTCAACGAGCTGACCCGACTTTAGTCACCACATGTGTCATGTATATAAAGTATATAGTATATACCCGTGATCACCTCCCGAAGTGATCACGACCCAATAGTATAGCATGGCAGACGGACAAGAGTGTAGGGCCACTGATGGAACACTAGCATCCTATACTAAGCAGTAGGATAGCAACTGTACCAACAATGACAGGCTATGCAGCAGAATAGGATTAACCGAAAGCAGTAACATGCTACACTCTTCTAATGCAAGTAGTATAGAGAAGAATAGGCGATATCTGGTGATCAAGGGGGGGGGGCTTGCCTGATTGCTCTGGCAAGAAGGAGGGGTCGTCAACAACGTAGTCGAACTGGGCAGCAGCAGCAGCGTCGTTCTCGTAGTCTACCGGAGAGAAGAGGGGGAAGAAACAGTAAATACAATGCAAACATAAGCATGACGACGCATTGCCATGACAATGAGCGGTGTTAGGTGTGCCCTAACGCGGTAGTAGGTGATACCGGCGAAAGGGGAAAACATCCGGGAAAGTATCCCCGGTGTTTCGCGTTTTCGGACAGATGAACCGGAGGGGGAAAGTTACGTGTTCGCTATGCTAGGGATGTGTGGCGGATGAATGGGCTACGTATCCGGATTCGTCTCGTCGTTCTGAGCAACTTTCATGTACAAAGTATTTTTCATCCGAGCTACGGATTATTTTCTATGATTTATCAAAGTTTTAGGCATTTTTGAAATTTATGTCATTATTTAAATCAAACATTATCCAGAATATTGAAAGGTGATATCAGCATGACATCACCATGACGTCAGCAGGTCAAATCTGACCCGTTGACTGGTCAAACTGACCCATGGGTCCCACTGTCATTGATAGAGTTTAGTTAAATAGAATTGATTAGTTTAATTAGGTGATTAGTTAAATCTAAATAGGATTAATTAAGTTAATTAATTAATTAATTGGTTAAATATTTTAATTATTATATTTTTAATTCCTTTTTTAAAAAGTTCTGGGCAGTGGGCCCCGTTTGGCAGTGGCCCAGAGGCCATAGCGGGCACGGGCTCGGGTGCGGGTGTCACCCGAGCGGGCACTGGGCAGCGGGCGAGCGCCCGAACGGATGCATGCCCGAGGGGGCGCAGGGGTCTGCGCCCGCGGGGCCAGTGAGGACGGCGAGCGCGGGGCCGGCGGCGACAGCGGAGCCACGGGGAGGAGACCCCGGCCGTGAGTGCGTGCATGCATATGGGGACAGGGGAGAGAAGAGGAGGGGCGGAGGCTCACAGGGGGGCCGTAGGGTTCGGGGCAATGGGGCGTGGGGAGGGCGACGGGGACGAGGACGACGAGTCGGCGACGAGGCGAGGCCGATTGGCTCCGGCGAGCACGCACATGCGCCGACAGGCGCCGGCCACGGCCGTGCGCGGCCAAGGAAGGCGCGCAGCGAGGACGGCGCTGGCGGCATGGGCGGCCAGCAACGGTGGGGATGCGGAGGACGACGCCGGCCAACGAGGGAGAGGCGGGGACGGCGAACGGCGTTGGCGTCCGGGAGCGGAGAAGAGGTCGAGGACGGGGAGCCGGGTTGAGGAGCCGGGCGCCGGCGACGACGGGGCAGCGCCGGGCGGTGTCGGGGTTCGACGACGAGGTCAGTGGTGGGCGGCGGGGCCGTGCCCGATCTGGATCGGGGGCAAAGGGAGGAGACGAGGGGGAAAGGGGAATCGGGGAGGAGTGGGGCGCGTGGGGGTTAGGGTTCGGTCGCCCCAGGGGGTTGTAGGGGTTCGGCGGGCCGGGGGAGGGAGCTGGGCTGGCAGGGTGCGCGGCCAGTCGGGCCGTGGCCTAGTTGGGCTGGGGGGGTGCCCCTTTTTTGTAGTTATTTTATTTATTTTCTAGCACCTTTTTATTTAAGTGTTATAAAATATAAAAGCACACCTAAATTAGTGCTAGTAAATAGGTCTCTGCCCCCAAATATTTTTGGCACTTTAAATAAAGTATTTTGCATTTGTTTTTTTTACTTTAAAAGCATTTTTGGTAATTGTTTCATCACTGTTTTAACTAATTTAGAGTATTAAAACATTTTTTAAAAGTGGGGTTTCTTCACCACAATTACCCCTGCGTTTTTTTGGCACAACTCGAACATTTTAGTTTTATAGTTTGAAAACTATTGTTGTTTGCCTTTAATTTAATTTTGAATTTGAATCGGTTTTGAACTAACCCGAGATTAACTCCAGTGACAGAGGTGACGTGGCATCTTTAGCAAGGAATTTGTGTAGTCTAATTATCCGGTCGTCACATGATGCGAAAAGCTTTGGTCCGCATCCGTGTCCGTGGACTCCCCCCCACTAGTAGAAAAAGGGGCTTTTACCCCGGTTGGTATGGGCCTTTTGTCCCGGTTTTCGAACCGGGACTAAAGGGTCGTTAGTAAAGCCCTAACCCTTTAGTCCCGGTTCGTACACAAATCGGGACAGAAGGTCCTCCACGTGGCCGCTGCTGCCAGCCCAGGCAGGGGGGCCTTTGGTCCCGGTTGATGACACCAACCGGGACCAATAGGCAGGGCCTTTTGTCCCGGTTGGTGTCACCAACCGGGACCAATAGGCATCCACGCGTCAGCATTTCAGGGGTTGGGGTTTTTGTTTTTTTTTGAAAGGGGGAGGTTGGGGGGTTAATTTAGGTGTTTCATATATTGTGTTAGCTAGCTAATTAATAAAGAGAAGTGTCCTCTCTTATCTCCGTGCTTGGTCGACGCTACGTACTATATACGTATGGAGAGGACTAGACACGCTAGCTAGTAAGCAAATGAAGGAAACAGAAGATCGTCATGAACATATGCATACAGAGAGAAGTGATATCGACCACCTCTCCTTCTCCGAGAGATTGGTCGAACAACAAGTTCTCGTATATCTATCTGACACTACTGGCTACATATATACAATAATTATCTCTTATGATATAATCTCCTAATTAAATTGTAAGAACACAGGGTCCACATAGTATTCTCCGTTTTCAGCGATCACGTGGTCAAGGAAGAATGCCGCCAATTCCTCTTGAATTGCTCGCATACGATCTGGTGCTAGGAGTTCATCCCGCATCCGAAAGATCTAATTTGAAGAAGGGGGTCAATACATATATATATATGAATAAATGAAACTCGACACAAATGATGGTAATAAAATAAAATTGTGAATATTATTTCTTACGCACTTCATATTGTTCGTCAGAGTAGCCCCGCTCACAGGTCGTGTGGCGGATAGACTCGCAAACGTAGTATCCATAGAAATCATTCCCTTGTTCCTGCCACAACCACTTTACAAGAAATAGAGGTCAATCTAACTGATAAGCAAGCATGCTAAGTGGTATTGATGAAACTAGCGCTTGAATCACTAGGAGATGTGCGGAACATGCTACTATAGTACTTACTTTCGGGTGTCTAAATTGCAGCTTCTTCGGCAGTCCCGGAGCTTTTGTGGTGAATTTTCCCCAAACCCTGCCAGACAAATGAACAAAGTTGCTGATATGGTGGATAATGATCGATTTAACTTACTTCTCGAGCATTTGAGTCATGTCCGCATAGTCCTGGGGATCTTTTCGTCTCGAGTCTAAGACGGTTACTACTCCCTGCTCAAGCTTAATCTCTAGGAGAATATAGTGGAAGCTGCGCATGCATGCATAAGTCATCAATTACATTACCATAACCTGGACTAATAAGGGAAACCGAATATGCACAAGACAGTAACACTCACTTGAAGTTATAAGGAAAGAGTATTATATCTTTGTTTTGATTTAATACCAACGATCGTAGCAAGTTGGCCTCGGCTTCTTTGGCATGTTTTTCAACCGTATATGCATCTATGAGATTTGTGTTAATGAACCCAATATCACCGATTTGTCTTTTCTTCAATTCGGCGATCTTCAATCTGCATAATATAGTGAGGATAATTATAAATACATGCAATGAAAGAGCTGACCTATATAGAGAGAGACTTAATGATAGAAGTAGTACTACTTACAGACAGTAGCAAGTGATCGTTGATTTATTGAGGGCCTTTTGATTGAAAAACTGGAAGAACTCCTCAAATGGAACATTCAGCAGTTCAATTCCAACGAGGTCATGCTCCGGTTTAACTCTCAGCGTCAAAGTATTCATCCCATCAGACTCTCTGCAGGTTTTCATGTACCAATCATGTAATCTTCGCATCATCGTTGTTAGCGATCTTTCATCTTTGACGAGAGGCTTCCCGTAATGGTATTTGTGTTCGTCCACCTCCATGATTTCATAATGTACATCGTCGGGCAGGTAATCTCCAAGATTGCTATAACCGGCCACCATCCTCGGATCATTAGCGACGATGTCTTTTGACACCTTGAGCGGGGGGCACGATTGGTTCGCTTGTTCGCCGAGCTGGGCAATTTTTTTCCCAGCTCGTCGTTCTTTTAACCTTTGATCACTGACAGTACTTCCCGACCGCTCCGCTTCGGCATATGTCTTTGCAAGAATGCGCTCATAGTTGCCTCTCGGCGGAGACTTTGGTGGTTTTGTCAGGGCAGCCAGAGTGCGCTTTGCTTTCACCGGATCTACCTTCTCCTCCGGAGGTGGATGTTTCTTTGCTTTCACCCCTTCAAAGAAGTTTGTCACTTCGGCTCGCACGATCTTCCTGGTTTCCTCCTCGGTCCTCTCGTATGGTAACTTCTCCGGAGTCTTCAGAGAAGGACCGAATCTGTATTGCCTCCCGCCTCTGGCAGCTGTACTGCTAGACGCCGGCAGAGCAGACGGATCGGTTGCGGCTGTCTTCTTTCCTTGCTTACGAGGCGGAGGAGAAGGACTACGACGCGCCGGAGCAGCCGGAGCGGTGGTGGGTCTCTTCCGCCCTGGCTGACGAGGCGGAGAAGGAGGAGGCTGGCTGCTTTGGCGCGCCGGCGCAGGCAGAGAAGGAGGCGGAGTGCCGCCACGCGCCGGAGAAGGAGGCTGAGTGCCCTGATCACTCGCCGGAGGAGGAGGCGGAGGAGGAGGCGGAGTGCCGCCACGCGCCGGAGAAGGAGGCTAAGTGCCCTGATCACTCGCCGGAGGAGGAGGCGGAGTGCCCTTACTCGCTGGAGGCGTCCAGTTCGGAAGGTTGATGAGCTCCTTCCGCCATAGGCATGGAGCCGAGTCTCCCCTTCACCGGTAGGGTGGTCAAGCTGGAGGTCCTCAAATCCCTCCGTTATTTCATCCACCATCACCCTAGCATATCCTTCTGGAATCAGCCGACAGTGGTAGGTTGCACCGGGTTCAGGAGGTAAAACAGAGCCAACAGCCGCCTTGACTTTGAAGTTCTGCCATTGCGTCATAAGGTGGCAATGTTGAGACTCCGTGATAGCATCCACGGGGTAGCTAGCAGGAGCCGTCAAGACATGCTCCGGCTGAAGCAACTCGGTGGAAGCCACGCTGCTTCTCCGCTGAGATGGCGGGGTAGCTTCGGGGGTAGTTTCGGCATGTCGATTGCCGTCTCGTTCCTCTAGCGCTTGAACCCTTTCGTGGAGCTTCTGAATTTGGGTCTGCTCCACTTTTTTCCTCCTCTCCTGGCTTTTGTAACCGCCTGCGTCCGGAAAACCAGCCTTCCACGGAACGGAGCCTGGCGTGCCTCGTGTCCGTCCAGGGTGCTCAGGATTCCCGAGGGCCATTGTGAGCTCGTCGTTCTCTCTGTCTGGAACGAACGTCCCTTCCTGCACTGCATCGATATAGTGCTGAAGCCTCTTGACTGGTATTCTCAAAAGCTCGTCCGTCCAAACGCACCTCCCTGATACAAGGTCCAATTTTCCACCAGCCCCGAAGAACCAAGTCCGGCAACGGTCTGGCCAGTTCATTGTCTGTGGTTCGATCCCTTTATCAAGCAGATCATTCTCAGCCTTGGCCCACTTAGGCCGGCTTTGAGGTAGCCACCTGACCCCGTGCGATGGTGAAGCTTCTTCTTCGCAGCATTCTTCTTGTTTGTCGCTGACATCTTCTTACTCTTTTTCGATGTCTTGTGGGCCACAAATGCGGGCCAGTGATCTCTGATCTTCTCATACCGGCCGATGAATTCTGGTGTCTCTTCTTTGTCGACAAACGTTTTCAGCTCATTCTTCCACCTCCTGAATAGGTCTGCCATCTTCTTAAAAGCATGAGACTTGATTAATTGCTCTTTAACTGGCTTCTCCGGATCCTCCTCTGGCGGTAGGGTGAAATTTGCCTTCAGCTCAGCCCAAAGATCATCTTTCTGCATATCATTGACATAAGACACCTCAGGGTCTTCCTTCTTAGGCTTATACCATTGATGGATGCTGATCGGGATCTTGTCCCTAACAAGAACCCCGCACTGAGCAGCAAATGCATCCTTTATCCGGATGGGTTCAACCGGTTGGCCGTCGCGCGCGATTGCCAGGGCCGGTCCTGAGATTTTGGGGGCCCGGGGCGGACCTAAAACTCAGGGCCCTTTTATATACTCCCTCCATTATAATGAATTTTTATCACTAGAATTTTTATCATTGAAAATTTCCTTTAAATAAGAATTAAATTATTTGCTTTTTATTACATATAACCCATATTTGGTTGGTCTAATTTATGGTTAAAATTAAATTTTAGGATGCATGTGCGCTTTATCCATTGGAGTGGAGAGAGTAAATAACATAGCATTGATATTTGATATACGTATCAAATGTTTTACAAAGAATACGGAAATGTATCTAAAAATAATCTTCATATCTAATATTTCACTTTCCTTTTTTCTATGGCAGACGCATATACTTTTTAATCGTCATGATAACACAAAGCGCTAAAAATTTGCATCAAAGATTAAACGGTGCAAGCTATATATGCATGATGTGTACGAAGATATATAAATTACTTAATTAGAATAGATGCAGGTTCCAAAAATCCACACCATATAGATTTTTGTGAGTGGTTTCACACGTGCGCAACAGGGTAAAGGCCGGTGCAGGAATTATGGGGCTCTTCGACCTATGTTTGTGAATCTTACGAGATGCATCACGATCAACTGATGGAGCAAATCACATCACACAATGCAACAGACGAGCGGCCGTGAATCCATTATAAATCTATAGATAGATAGATCATAGATATGCCGATATAACATTGGAAGTGATAAATTACCTCGGATCGGTGAGATCTCATCTCAATGATAATGCGATGTGAATTTGCATCTGGCTCCGGCCGGAGGCGCTCGTCGACGTGCCTGCGCGTCCAGCGCCTAGAAACCAGAGAGCGGGGCGGAGTTCGTCGGAGTACTGCACCCTGGCCCACGGTTCTTCCAGCGCCGGCAACGCATCTCGCGACTTGAAGCCTGGGCTAGGGATCGTTACGGCTCAGCTAAGGAAACTGACAATTTACAGCAAACTTCTCGCTATCATCGCGGACTCGCTGCATCTCAGCGCGTGTGTCCCTACATGGCTGCTAGGCCCTTCAGCCTTGATTCTGCGTACTTATCAATCGGGCCTAATACCTGAGTGTCTAGCGTCCCTGCTTCCCAAGCCCATAGGCTATGTGCGACCTCGGGGGCCCCCTGGACCTTGGGGCCCGGGGCGGCCGCCCCCCCGCCCCCCCTCAGGGCCGGCCCTGGCGATTGCTGTGATCTCAAACCTTTCATCCGAGCGCAACTTTCTCTTCGGGCCTCGTCTCTTTCCCGAAGTTGTGCTCGATCCGGAGGGCTAGAAAAAAGAAGAAAGACGAGAGTTAATTAATATGTGTACATACCGAAACAATGAATGCATCAATTAGCTAGTCAGCACAGGCTTAACTAATATATTTACCTGGCCGGACTCTGTTCGGTCACCAGAGCCGTCACCACGGGCTCCTTCTTGCACCAGCATTGGGTCACCGGAGCCATCATAATCATGTCTTTCCTCCTCCACTCTTCGATCACTGTAGCCTGCTTCTTCACCCTGTTCTTTCAGACCATCATTGTCGTTAAGATATGACAAGATATCACCTCCGGCTAAGATTATGTCCCCCAACACCTCTTCTGCTTGCTCATCTCGTCCATGCTCCATTGTTTCAGCAAATATTACAACATGGCAATTATTACACAAACATGACCGCAGGTGGATATATTAGTGCAAACGTAGACCTAGCTTATTCCGGGTTTGGGGTGGCCTCGGCAACGCTTCAAGGGTAGGGGCGCGGCGGGAGGTGGTAGGAGACCGACATCGTTTTTTTCTAGGGTTTGGGTGTCCTCGAGAGTTTTGGTCGAGCGAGAGGGCCGGGGGGTGCTCCCGTGGTATAAGTTATCACGGTCGAGAGGGGGTATAAATATCGACCGTCCATCATGTCGAAGTTATCTGGGAGGGAGTTATATATATCGACAACGATGACATACATACATGGGAAAATAATGTTATCGGGGAGGGGGTATATCGACAACGACATACCCGATAAAAAATAAGAAGACGAAGAAGAAATAAAAAGAGGAGAAGAAGAAAGGAATAGAGGAGAAGATCGAAGAAAAAAAGAAGAAAAAGAAGAGGAGAAGAAGAAAGGAATAGAGGAGAAGAAGAAAAAATAGATATATCTATTTTTTTCTTCTTAAAATAGATATATCTATTTTTTTCTTCTTCTTCTCCTCTATTCCTTTCTTCTTCTCCTCTTCTTTTTCTTCTTTTTCCTCTTCTTGTTTATTTCTCCTTTTCTTCCTCTCCTCTTCTTCTCCTTTCTTCCTCTTCTTATTTTCTTTTTTCCTATCCTTCTTTTTCTTCTTCTTCCTAGCTAGATATATAAAACTTTTTAAAAAATGTAACTTTTGCATATATATAAAACTTTTTCTTCTTCTTCCTTGTTCCTTCTCTTCCTTCTTTTCCTAAATATATAAAACTTTTCTAAAAATGAAACTAACCTAAAATGGATTAAATCAGAGAACATATATAGATAAAACTTTTCTAAAAATCTATGTTTTGCATACATGAACACATATATACACAGAGAACATACATACATATATACATTTTTATAAAAATGCAAAAAACAAAAAATCTGAAAAGAGGACATATAATCAGATATACACACATACATATACTCACACATATACATATAATCTGGAAAAAACATCATATATATGTGAAAAAAACTAGGGAGGCAGGAGGCGGCGCCGGCCTGACCAAAGGAGAGGTGCGGCGTGGTCGGGGCAGGGGCAGAGGCACGGCGCGCGTCGGGGTAGAGGGCGGCGACGGCGGCGTGGTCAGGCCAGGGGCGACGGCGGCGTGGTCGATCGGGGTAGGGCGAGGCAGAGGCACAGTGAGGGCCCGTGGCGTGGTCGGGGCAGGGGCGCGCGGCGTGGTCGGGGCAGGGGCGCGCGGCGTGGTCGGGGCGGGCCGACGGCGGCGTGGTCGGGGCAGGGGCGGCTGCGTCGACGAGGCAGAGGGCGGCGACGGCGTCGACGGGGCGAGCTCGGGTAGCCTGGCGGCGTCGTCGGGGCGGGGCAACTGCAGAGATGAATCTGAAAAACGCTAAGTGTTTTCTTATATACTCAGAGCATTGGTCCCGGTTCGTGGCACCAACCGGGACCAATGCCCCCCTTTAGTCCCGGTTGGTGCCACCAACCGGGACCAAAGGCCTCTTTTCAGCAGCCCAAAGGGCGGGAAGCGGCGGCCTTTGGTCCCGGCTCATGGCACCAACCGGGACTAAAGGGGCGGCATTGGTCCCGGTTGGTGCCACAAACCGGTACGCATGCCCCCTTTAGTCCTGGTTGGTGCCACAAACCGGTACGCATGCCCCCTTTAGTCCCGGTTGGTGGCACCAACCGGGACCAAAGGCCTTGTGCTGCCCCGCGTCAAAAGTTTAGCCCCACCTCGCTAGTTGAGAGAGCTCGAGAGTGGTTTATAAGCGCTGCTGCGCCCACCCTCTCGAGCTCCTCTCAACTGCAGGCTTTCGGGCCTAACCGTTCTCTTTGCCTGTGGGGCCTACTGGGCCTTCTGCGGGCCTGAATCCTGGCCCATGGATGGGTTTCAAGTCGTATTCAGGCCGTGGTGGCCCAGTAGATGGCACTTTTTTTCTTTGTTGCTTTATTTATTTTATTTTGTTTCTACTTACAACAAAATACTTACTGTTGCTATTTTTATTTATTTTATTAAAGTTTATTTTTTAATTCTTTTTGTTTTTAGGTCACAAAAATTATAAACTTTCTGTCAGTGCCATTAGTTTTCAAATTTGAATAGTTTAAATTTGAATTCTTTGAAATTTGTGTGAATCACTAGTTTGTGATTAACTTTACTATAAAAATAGATTTTGGAGTGATTCTTTTTCCTGCTATTTAATATTACTGTGTTTTATGATTCTATTCAAAAACAGATTTTGTTATTTTAGTTTCTAACAAAAAAATCTTTATGATAATGCTTTTTGCTATTAAAGTTTCTATCAAAAACATTCTTTATGAAAATTCCTTTTGCTATTGGAGTTTTATAAAATCTTTTTAGTTGATTCTTTTGGCTATTGAAGAATATTATAGTTTTGTTTTAGTTGATCATAACAGCATATTTTAATTGATTATTTTTAGTTCATTCTTTTTGCTATTAGTTCATGAGCTATAAATGACCCTGAAATTGAAAAGCACTACAAATGAACTCTGAAAAGGTTGAAAGTTGGCATGGTGTCATCATTTCACCCACATAGCATGTGCTAAAAAGTTGAGAGGGTTACGGCAAAAACTGGATGCACTTCGTGTACAAAATGGACAATCTCTTCCGAAGTATCAGGGTTTCGAACGAAAACTCATTAGGTACAAAGGGATTTCATTTTTTTTAACTTATTTGAACTCCAGACTTTTTGTGTGTTCAAAATGCACCATTCAAAGCCACATCATCAATTTTCAACCCTTTCTGACTTCATTTGTTAATTTTCATGCATTTACTGATTTTCATGAGCTATATGACCGTGAAATTGAAAAGCACTACAAATGGACTCTGAAAAGGTTGAAAGTTGGCATGGTGTCATCATTTCACCCACATAGCATTCGGACGAAAACTCATCTGTTACAACAGGCATTTCAAATGAACTACAAAAAGGTTGAAAGTTGGCATGGTATCATCATAATAGTTGTGGAGAGAAAGTCTTCACTTTTTCTTCGCTTGTGTCCTTTGCTTATTGCGCCGTAACCATGGATAATCTTCATCGTTTATCAGGATGCTTGGATCTGCCTTGACTTTGAAGGGAGGAATTTCATGAAACTTTTCATAATCTTCAGACATGTCTGTCTTGCCCTCCACTCCCACGATGTCCCTTTTTCCTGAAAGAACTATGTGGTGCTTTGGCTCATCGTATGATGTATTCGCTTCCTTATCTTTTCTTTTTCTCGGTCTGGTAGACATGTCCTTCACATAGATAACCTGTGCCACATCATTGGCTAGGACGAACGGTTCGTCAGTGTACCCAAGATTGTTCAGATCCACTGTTGTCATTCCGTACTGTGGGTCTACCTGTACCCCGCCTCCTCACAGATTGACCCATTTGCACTTAAACAAAGGGACCTTAAAATCATGTCCGTAGTCAAGTTCCCATATGTCCACTATGTAACCATAATTGTGTCCTTTCCCCTCTCGGTTTCTGCATCAAAGCGGACACCGCTGTTTTGGTTGGTGCTCTTTTGATCTTGGGCGATCGTGTAAAATGTATTCCCATTTATCTCGTATCCTTTGTAAGTCAATACAGTCAAAGATGGTCCCCTGGACAACGAGTACATCTCATCACAAATAGTGTTGTCACCTCTGAGACGTGTTTCCAACCAACTGCTGAAAGTCCTGATGTGTTCACATGTAATCCAGTCGTCGCACTGCTCCGGGTGTTTGGAGCGCAGATTGTTCTTGTGTTCATCGACATACGGGGTCACCAAGGTAGAGTTCTGTAGAACTGTGTAGTGTGCTTGAGACCAAGAATATCCGTCCCTGCATATTATTGAGTCCCCTCCAAGCGTGCCTTTTCCAGTCAGTCTCCCCTCATACCGCGATTTAGGGAGACCTATCTTCTTAAGGCCAGGAATGAAGTCAACACAAAACCCAATGACATCCTCTGTTTGATGGCCCATGGAGATGCTTCCTTCTGGCCTAGCGCGGTTACGGACATATTTCTTTAGGACTCCCATGAACCTCTCAAAGGGGAACATATTGTGTAGAAATACGGGCCCCAGAATGACAATCTCGTCGACTAGATGAACTAGGACGTGCGTCATGATATTGAAGAAGGATGGTGGGAACACCAGCTCGAAACTGACAAGACATTGCGCCACATCACTCCTTAGCCTTGGTATGATTTCTGGATCGATCACCTTCTGAGAGATTGCATTGAGGAATGCACATAGCTTCACAATGGCTAATCGGACGTTTTCCGGTAGAAGCCCCCTCAATGCAACCGGAAGCAGTTGCGTCATAATCACGTGGCAGTCATGAGACTTTAGGTTCTGGAACTTTTTCTCTGGCATATTTATTATTCCCTTTATATTCGACGAGAAGCCAGTCGGGACCTTCATACTGAGCAGGCATTCAAAGAAGATTTCTTTCTCTTCTTTCGTAAGAGCGTAGCTGGCAGGACCTTCATACTGCTTCGGAGGCATGCCGTCTTTTTCGTGCAAACGTTGCAGGTCCTCCCGTGCCTCAGGTGTATCTTTTGTCTTCCCATACACGCCCAAGAAGCCTAGCAGGTTCACGCAAAGGTTCTTCGTCACGTGCATCACGTCGATTGAAGAGCGGACCTCTAGCTCTTTCCAGTAGGGTAGGTCCCAAAATATAGATTTCTTCTTCCACATGGGTGCGTGTCCCTCAGCGTCATTCGGAACAGCTAGTCCGCCGGGACCCTTTCCAAAGATTACGTGTAAATCATTGACCATAGCAAGTACGTGATCACCGGTACGCATGGCGGGCTTCTTCCGGTGATCTGCCTCGCCTTTGAAATGCTTGCCTTTCTTTCGACATTGATGGTTGGTCGGAAGAAATCGACGATGGCCCAGGTACACATTCTTCCTGCATTTGTCCAGGTATATACTTTCAGTGTCATCTAAACAGTGCGTGCATGCGTGGTATCCCTTGTTTGTCTGTCCTGAAAGGTTACTGAGAGCGGGCCAATCGTTGATGGTTACAAACAGCAACGCGTGCAGGTTAAATTCCTCCTGTTTGTGCTCATCCCACGTACGTACACCGTTTCCATTCCACAGCTGTAAAAGTTCTTCAACTAATGGCCTTAGGTACACATCAATGTCGTTGCCGGGTTGCTTAGGGCCTTGGATGAGAACTGGCATCATAATGAACTTCCGCTTCATGCACATCCAAGGAGGAAGGTTATACATACATAGAGTCACGGGCCAGGTGCTGTGATTGCTGCTCTGCTCCCCGAAAGGATTAATGCCATCCGCGCTTAAACCAAACCATACGTTCCTTGGGTCAGCTGCAAACTCAGCCCAGTACTTTCTCTCGATTTTTCTCCACTGCGACCCGTCAGCGGGTGCTCTCAACTTCCCGTCTTTCTTACGGTCCTCACTGTGCCATCGCATCAACTTGGCATGCTCTTCGTTTCTGAACAGACGTTTCAACCGTGGTATTATAGGAGCATACCACATCACCTTCGCAGGAACCCTCTTCCTGGGGGGCTCGCCGTCAACATCACCAGGGTCATCTCGTCTGATCTTATACCGCAATGCACCGCATACCGGGCATGCGTTCAGATCCTTGTACGCACCGCGGTAGAGGATGCAGTCATTAGGGCATGCATGTATCTTCTGCACCTCCAATCCTAGAGGGCATACGACCTTCTTTGCTGCGTATGTACTGTCGGGCAATTCGTTATCCTTTGGAAGCTTCTTCTTCAATATTTTCAATAGCTTCTCAAATCCTTTGTCAGGCACAGCATTCTCTGCCTTCCACTGCAGCAATTCCAGTACGGTACCGAGCTTTGTGTTGCCATCTTCGCAATTGGGGTACAACCCTTTTTTGTGATCCTCTAACATGCGATCGAACTTCAGCTTCTCCTTTTGACTTTCGCATTGCGTCCTTGCATCGACAATGACCCGGCGGAGATCATCATCATCGGGCACTGGTTCCTCTTGATCTTCAGCAGCTTCCCCCCTTGCAGCATCATTGGGCACATCGTCTGGTTCCTCTTGATCTTCAGCAGCTTCCCCCGTTGCAGCATCACCGTATTCAGGGGGCACATAGTTGTCATCGTCCTCTTCTTCTTCGCCGTCTTCCATCATAACCCCTATTTCTCCGTGCCTCGTCCAAACATTATAGTGTGGCATGAAACCCTTGTAAAGCAGGTGGGTGTGAAGGATTTTCCGGTCAGAGTAAGACTTCGTATTCCCACATGTAGGGCATGGACAACACATAAAACCATTCTGCTTGTTTGCCTCAGCCACTTCGAGAAAATCATGCACGCCCTTAATGTACTCGGAGGTGTGTCTGTCACCGTACATCCATTGCCGGTTCATCTGCGTGCATTATATATAATTAAGTGTGTCAAAAACCATTACAGAACATCATGAATAGATAATTAAGTGACCAAATTAATAGAAGTTCATCATCACATTAAAACCAAAGTACATACATAGTTCTCATCTAACAACATATATATAGCTCTCCAGAGCATCTAATTAATTAAACCATACATTGAAACTATGTAAAACATTTCAATGCGAAAACAAATGCGATCATAATCGCAACCAAGGTAACAATTGATCCAACGGCATAATGATACCAAGCCTCGGTATGAATGGCATATTTTCTAATCTTTCTAATCTTCAAGCGCATTGCATCCATCTTGATCTTGTGATCATCGACGACATCCGCAACATGCAACTCCAATATCATCTTCTCCTCCTCAATTTTTTTTATTTTTTCCTTCAAGTAATTGTTTTCTTCTTCAACTAAATTTAACCTCTCGACAATAGGGTCGGTTGGAATTTCCGGTTCAACCACCTCCTAGATAAATAAAATCTATGTCACGTTGGTCGGCATATTTGTCATAAACAATAAATGAACCAAATAGTTATAAAAAGATAATATATACCACATCCGAATCATAGACAGGACGAGGGCCGACGGGGGCGGATACCAAAACCATCGCACTATGTAATAAGAAGGAATAATAAAAGTAACAAAATTAGACAAGTATCTATCTAAAGTAAGAATTTTTTTCTTTCAGAAAGAAGATAAGAACAAGAGGCTCACCACGGTGGTGCTGGCGACGAGATCGGCGCGGGCGATCGACGGCGGTGAAGACGGGGACGGGACGTGACGGACCGCTAAACCTAGACAAATCTCGGGGAAAATGGAGCTCGGAGGTCGAGTTTCGAGAGGAGAAAGATTAACTAGTGTGGCTCAGACATTTCATCGAACACCTCATGTGCATAGGAGGTGAGCTAGAGCACCCAAATGCCCTCCCCTCGCCGGCCAGAAAAAACAGAGCACTGTGGAGTGCTCTGCTGTGGCGATGGGGTATATATAGGCAACTCATTGGTCCCGGTTCGTGGCACCAACCGGGACTAAAGGGGGGGCATTGGTCCCGGTTGGTGCCACGAACCGGTACGCATGCCCCCCTTTAGTCCCGGTTGGTGGCACCAACCGGGACCAAAGGCCTTGTGCTGCCCCGCGTCAAAAGTTTAGTCCCACCTCGCTAGTTGAGAGAGCTCGAGAGTGGTTTATAAGCGCTGCTGCGCCCACCCTCTCGAGCTCCTCTCAACTGCAGGCTTTCGGGCCTAACCGTTCTCTTTGCCTGTGGGGCCTACTGGGCCTTCTGCGGGCCTGAATCCTGGCCCATGGATGGGTTTCAAGTCGTATTCAGGCCGTGGTGGCCCAGTAGGTGGCATAATTTTTTTCCCTGTTTTTTGTTTTCTCTTTTGCTTTATTTATTTTGTTTTGTTTCTACTTACAACAAAAAACTTATTTATTTTATTCCATTTTGTTTCTAATTACTTATGTATTTTACTTTATTTATTTTATTTTTATTTATTTTACTGCTGCTATTTTTATTTATTTTATTAAGGTTTATTTATTTTATTTACTATAGTTTATTTTATTTTATTTTATTAAGGTTTATTTATTTTTATTTATTTTATTAAGGTTTATTTATTTTATTTACTATAAAAAATGAACATAGATGCGCCTATAGAGAAAATTCAACCTAAATTCATAATAAATTTCTATGAAATTCAAAGAAATTTACTCTGAATTTAGGTCAAATTCCCTGTATAAGGGCATCTATTTTCACTTTGAGAGGAGCTCAACAAGGCAGAGAGGGACGGGCTTATAAACCGGTGTGGGCGCCCTTCGGTTGGCGAGGTGGGACTAAACTCTGACCGCAACTAGGACCAACCCTTTAGTCCCGGTTTGTGGTATGAACCGGGACTAAAGGGTGAGCCTCTGGTCCCGGTTCAAGCCACCAACCGGGACCAATGATGGTGGGCCAGGAGCGAGGCCCATTGGTCCCGATTTGTCCCACCAACCAGGACCAAAGGGGCCGGACGAACCGGGACCAATGCCCCCACGAGGCCCGGCAAGCCCCTGGCCGCACGAACCGGGACCAATGCTCACATTAGTCCCGGTTCGTGACTGAACCGGGACTAATGTGAATATTGCCCTGTAACCAAAGCCCAGTTTTCTACTAGTGCCGGGTCCACGGACGGATGCGGAAGGATGCAACATCTAGATTGCCTGTGGTGAGTGCGTTTTTTTTGTACATGTCAAGGTAGTCCTGCAGCCTAAGCTCGGCGTGCCCTACTTTGCTCACTTCTGGCAAGGACAACCAAAGTAAGGTATACATAACGAAGATGGTAATGTCGGCACCCCAAGCAATGAGAGTGACTGGTTGTAAGAGTAATAGAAACTTTTTTTTCTTGCAGGGGAAGAGTAATAGAAACTTAGGTGTTGATTGGTGAAGTTCCCTTCTTTGCATTGGAAGTAGCTAAAATGATTGTGTGAATGCTGGTTGATTAATACAGGTAAGTGTTTTCAATAAAGAAAAGGAGTGGCTGGCCCTGATTATAGCATCAATATTAGCAGCCCCAGCTGGACTTTATGAATTATTAGCATGTATGTGCAAAATATTTCGTATTTAGTTGGGTTGATTTATTTCTTTGGAGGGAGGAGGTACGTACCTAGGTATCTGGATCGAATTTTGGAGCATTATGCGTGTGTGGAAATATAGTGAATATTCGATGTAATCAACCACTACCTTTTCTTTTTTGCGGGAATCAACCATTATACCAACCACACACAACGCAAGCCAACCATCATGTTATTGCCTTGTTCGTTTCGTACATATTGCAAGTTTGCAACCTCACTACGTAGCTAGCTCTCTCCCCATCCTCTCACTCTCTGGCATTGCGTTGCTCGTGTGTCCCAAGAAGTGAAGCTCGGGCCCTCACTTTGAGAATGGCAGCGGCAGAGGGCAGCAAGGAGGAGACGAGCAGGAGGAAGGCAGAGCGGGTGGCGCTGCCGGCGGGCATGATACTGGTGCAGGTGTTGACGGTGGTGACCATGCTATTGTCCAAGGCGGCGCTCAACGGCGGCATGCAACCCCTGGTCCTCCTCGTCTACCGCAACCTCGTCGCTGCTGCCACCGTTGCCCCCCTTGCCGTCGTTTTTGAGAGGTGCGTGTGTGATCGATTGAGCCATGGTGCGCAATATCAGTTAGTTTTAAACCATTGTATCCGTGTTCGGCGAAACACGTAGAGTACATCATTCATGAATGCATGCATGAAATGTCATTTGTTTTGCTTAGCTAGGTTGACTGACGGACAGCATGAACGCATAGGTATACACATGCCCGTACTTATAGCCGCCAGGTGTATGCTCATCGATCTGATCATTTGGGCACATGACAGTGCTAGACATGTCGCAACCGCCAGCTGTAGGCACGCTCGTCGATGATCTGATCGTTCACATGACAACATCTGCAGCCACGTCTGGATTCTGGAAGGAGTTTTTTTTTTCCTTTTAAGTACTGTTTTTTTTTTGAAAGGACAACATATTTCCCTAACATGCATGCATTTTTCCATTTGATTCTCTGCATTTGCATCATCTGTTCTTATTTCATTAATATAGCTACCGCGCCACTGTCGTTGATTATTGCAGGGAAATATTGAAGAAAGTGAACATGGTTGTTTTGGGCTGGATCTTCATCAACGCTACTTTCGGGTTCGCATCCAACTATAGTATACTGCAGCCTGTAATGCAATGCGCTTGCATGCTTCTACATTTGTTCATGTCCTCAGTTTATTGCGATGTGATTTCTGATCTGTACGAAATTATAACTCTGTTCATAATCTCGATCCTTGATGTTTTTTCTTTATCCTTGATGTTAAAAACAGGGAAAGCTTATTAGCATTAGGCTAGGCTAATCCACGCTACTAATATGGTAAACGTCTATGTTACGTTTTGAAGATTTTTGTTGTCCTTCCACTTGTCAAATTATAGTAATGTGGTTATCAGTATATATTGAAGTAATGTGCTTATCAGTATCTAAATTTTACCACGATAACAATGTATGATTACTGTGCTAAATATGTATGATTGCCAGGTAAATATTTATTAGGGATAGTAGCATTGCTGTGAATGGCCAGGGTGAGTATTAAAATGTTACTCTAAATAAGTAAAAGATGAGGTGAGGCTGTAAAACTACTACTCCTTCGTCTCATATTAATTGTCGCTCAAACGAATGTATCTAGCACTAAAATGACAACCAGGGAGTATCATGGAAGTCCTACAATTAATCGAGAGTAGCGTTATGTAACCTGATAACCATGTTCTTTTCTTTTGGTTGTAACGAATTAAGTTACTATCACCTCCATCGCAACCAAATGGTTGTACATGCATGTAGCCCGACAACTAAATGGCTATAATTTTGCAATTACCAATGAAAAATTATGAAACATGTCAACATGGGACTAAGTTTGGAAATCTCGTCATAGTGAAGCAGCCATCAGTGAAAACGTGTGGTTAATCGGTTTAACGGTTGGTGAAATAAGAGTTTTTGGAAGTTTTCAGAACCATTTTTTTTCGTAATGTTATGTTTGCATGTCTACTCTCTTTATTTGCATGCATGTGTGAGAAAGTGGCACAAAAATAACAGACATCGAAATTACGTCAGGCTATTGTGTTGGATTCTCAGTTATTTAATATGTATTCAGTACAGTCTTGCATCCAATAAATTTTGAATTATGCGTGTATGATGCAGAGTTTTGCTGGCGACGGGGCTGTACTACTGCGCCCTACGGGCCACCAGCGCCGCCTATACCGTCAACTTCTTCAACCTCATTCCCGTTGTCACCTTCCTCATCGCCGTCGTGCTCCAGGCCGAGCGCATCTCCCTCGGCACCTGGCCCGGCAGGATGAAGCTGGTCGGCACGGCCGTTGGTGTCGCCGGCACCATGGTGGTCAGCCTATGCAAGGGCCCTCATCTCCCGCTGCCGCACCTCCGGCCGTCCAATGCCCACGCCCACGCCAGCGCACCGGCACCGGCGTCGGTGATCCAAGGTGGCCACGACATGGCCGTCGGCACGCTGCGTGAGCTACGCACTATGGTTCGTGGTGCAGGCTAGGGTTGCCAAGGTGTTCCCGTCCCGATACTGGTCCACTGCGCTCACGTGCGCGGCGGGCAGTCTGCAGTCAGCCGCGGCTGCCGCGGCGGCGACCGTCCTAGCACCCCGCGAGGGCTGGGCGGCGGAGTGGAGGATGGGGTGGGACCTGCGCCTGGTCACAGTGGTGTACTCCGGGGTCTTCAACACCGGCGTCACGTTCGTGCTCGTGTCGTGGGCGGTGGCGCGCCGCGGGCCCGTGTACCCTCCCATGTTCAACTCCCTGTCGCTCATTGCCACGACTGCGGTTGACGCCGGCATGCTCGGCACCGACCTCTAACTCGGCGGTGTTCTCGGGGCGGGCCTTGTCGTCATGGGGCTCTACGCGTTCCTCTGGGGCAAAAGGCAAGGAGCTCGCTGCCGCCAAGGCGGGCAACGGCGAGCAGAAGCTGCAGTGTGTACACGCCGATGATGGCATTGCCTAGCGGTTTGGCCTAGCAAGCCAGAGCAGTCCATACGGAATTAACTGAACTATTAGTCCTAACTTGAAATTGTCTGCGAATCAACGTGTGGTTGGTTGGTTAGAGGGACTGTGGTATCCCCAGCCCACTAGGGTTCAAATCCTGATGCTCGCAGTTATTCCTGGATTTATTTCAGGATTTCCGGTGATGCCCACTCAGTGGGAGGAGACGTTATGAGGTGCTCATAGGGATGAGTGTATGCGCGTGTATTGTGCTGACGTGGCTAGTGCATGGCAAATTGAACGTTTTTCATGGCAATTCATATTGCCACGAGGATGGCAAATCTTCACCAAGCACGACAAATCCTATGATAAGAAAAGAATGCTAAAGAAAATTACAATCCTCAGACAATATAAATTGCCATAAAAACCGTTTGATTTGCCATGCCCTTCAGCAAACATTTGCTGCTATCAAAATCCTTTTTTATACAAGATCCCTTCTTTGTTATTGATGGTCTAATAATGATTGTTATAATTAGCCAGTCCATGTGCACTCTTGTACTAGTAGAATAAAGAAGGGATTAGTCAGTCACCGAACCTACTCAAAAAAAGAAAATAAGAATCACCGAACCTACTCAGATGCTAATTGCTGCTATATGTACGAAAGTGCTCTCGTGAGCTCGAGCTCACATGCACCCTTGCTACAGTATAATTTTAAAAATATATTTTTTTTAAAAAAAAACTGAAGTTTTTGGCCAACAAACATTGTTGTGTTTTTCACATGCGTGCAAACTTTCGTGACAAAATGGCATTCATGCAGGTCATGGCAAAACAACAAAATCGATGCTCCAAAGTGCTTCCAAAACAATTTTTTTAGCATGATTTTGCATTTTTGCCCAGACCTCCACACATGTCATTCCATCACCAAAATTGGCCCGCATGTGAAACACACATCAATGTTTGTTGCAAAAAAGTTTTAATTTTACTGTAGCAAATGGTGCATGTGAGCTCGAGCTCACATACTCCATGCCCATGTACATACACATACACAACTGTATATACCTTCTAGAGTTGTAATCGCACTAGAAATAAATAAAGTAAACAATAGCCACACATGCCCGTGTTTTTTTTCTTCAAAAAAGTGTCGTGAGCTCTGTCATTTCTATTAGGAGAAGTGAGAAATTGTACATAATCAGACTACAGATACACTAGGCCTTGCCTAGGGTTATGTGCTATCTAACAGAGGAACAACGCCCATCATCTTGAACAACTCTGTGAAAGGCCATTGCTCTCTCCCTCATAAGTTCCCTGATCATATAGAGCGTACGTTGTTGCCACTGTCCTATATTCATTCCTAAAAATCCTATCATTCTGTTTGTTCCATATTTGTCAGGCGCTGTAAAACCTGACCACATCGAGCCTCCTGTCTAATTTCGGTGCGTCTTCATGTCGATCGACCACCAATCTGCATACTTGTCCGGAACTGGAGCGGTTGTGGGGGCTGGCTGAATCTCTTGGAAGCCCGAGGAGGATGCCATTCCTACAAATTTGCGTAGTAGCAAAGTTGCAGGCTATAAAGAGATGGACAACAGACTCGCCAGCCGAGGCACATATCAGACAAATGGCGCTCCCTTTCCAGCCGAGACGTAGTAGTTTGTCGGTTGTGAGCAGTCCACCATGCGCTAGAAGGAAAATCCTGTTGTCAGTAACTTGCTAGGAGGGGTCGCCTATACCACTACCATGGTTAGCATGGAACCGTCTTCTCAAAAGTTTATCAAATACCAATTGGCTTACTTGAGCATGTGAGAACTAACCATTATGTAGGATATGAAACCGTTCGTCCAATAATTTACTCAAACTTTAAAAAGAAAAAGTGATATCTCTAGGCTTTCAGGTTCATGAGAAGATGGAGATATGAAGAAGTTGTTCCCTCTATCTTTGGAGGGCAAAGCATTGAAATTCTTTAGTCTCCTGGATGATCCTTATGAAATGGAATTGATTGAACGCCGTTTCGAATTTAGCTCAAAATATTATCATTTTTAGCAAGTACGTGAGGATAGGAATTGTATTTATAATTTTTTTTGCCACATTCCGAAGAACGTATGACTTAGGCTTAGGGAAGACTTTTTTTTCGAAAAGGGGGACTCCCCGACCTCTGCATCAGAATGATGCATACGGCCATCTTATTAAAGCAAATAGATAGGTTCCAACAAGGTCTCAAAGTCTCCAAATGAAAAGTAAAAAGTAGCTCACACAGAGCCAAAAAGGGCTAGAAAAAACAGACTAGCCAAATAAAGGACGCCACAACTGGCTGGCAAAAAAGAGATAGGTAAATTAATTGTCTATCCTATTACATGACCGTCATCCAAACCGGTTGAAGATATCCCGAGCTACCATCTCCCAGCGGATAGGTCCAGTAACCAAACGCTCCCTGGCCTCCATCGGAGTGAGTAGTGACCACGAACGGATCAACGCCGTGGCTCTGAAAATAACCTGCAAAAAATGAATGCGTGTTGTCCTGTTAAAAACAAAATCATTTCTGCAATTTCAGAGCGCCCACAACAAGGCGCAGACTCCTACACGAATATGTCTCGCTAACTCGGGCTCTATCCCGTTAAGCCACGTTCCAAGTAACGTGTTGACAGAACTCGGTGGAGTAATATTAAAAGCAATATGGACCGTCCTCCATAAAACTTTGGCTAGCGGGCAATCAAGAAAAAGGTGCTTGATCGTCTCATCCCGATCACAGAAACTACACCTAGTAGGTCCTGTCCAATTACGCTTTGTCAAGTTGTCCTTGGTTAAAATAACTTGTTTATGGACAAACCACATAAACACTTTGATTTTCAAAGGGACTTTGACAGCCCAAGCATGTTTGGAATTAGGAATCGAGCTTGAATTGATAACATCAACATACATTGATTTAACTGTAAATACTCCAGACCTAGTAAGCTTCCAGCGTAATTCATCAGGTTGTTGGGAAAGCTGAACCTCCATCAATCTACTTACTAGATGTAGCCATTCTTCCCAACGATTACCCACTAACGCCCTTCTGAACTGAATATTAAGGGGGATAGATTGAAGTACCGTTGCAACAAAAATCTCACGTCGTTGAACAATACGATACAAAGACGGGTATTGGATGGCTAAGGGTGCCTCTCCGAGCCAAGTATCCTCCCAGAATCGCGTACTAGCGCCGTTACCAACAATAAACTTTGTCCTATTAAACAGGGAAAGTTTGACTTTCATAAGCCCTTTCCAAAAAGGTGAATCAGTCGGTCTTACTGTCACCTGAGACAAAGTTTTGGTTTGAAGATACTTGCTACGGAGGATTTGCGCCCAAGTGGCGTCAGTCCCACTTGATAACTCAACCACTTGCTGAGAAGACATCTGTTCTTAACTTCAAGATTCTCAATACCAAGACCCCCTTGGTCTTTAGGTCTACATATGATATCCCATTTGGCTAAACGGTATTTTCTTTTTAGCTCATCACCCTGCCAAAAGAATCGCGATCGATGAAAGTCCAGTCTTTTCCTAACTCCAACTGGGACTGCGAAGAACGACAAAAGAAACATAGGCATACTCGTGAGAACCGAATTAATCAGAATTAATCGGCCTCCGTATGACATGAGCTTGCCCTTCCAGCAACTCAGTTTCTTTTCAAATCGGTCCTCGATGCACTTCCATTCTCTGTTTGTCAGCTTACGATGGTGGATTGGTATTCCTAAGTAGGTGAAAGGTAAAGCCCCCAAATCGCACCCAAACAATTGCCTATATGCCTCTTGTTCGTCATTGGCTCTACCAAAGCAAAACAACTCGCTTTTGTGAAAGTTAATCTTTAACCCGGTCAATTGTTCAAATAAGCATAACACCAGCTTCATATTTCTCGCTTTGGCCAAGTCATGCTCCATAAAGATGATTGTATCATCGGCGTACTGGAGGATGGACACACCTCCGTCAACGAGATGAGGTACCAGGCCACCCACTTGACCAGCCTCCTTAGCCCTTCCTATCATAATTGCCAACATATCAACTACAATGTTGAACAGGATAGGGGACATCGGATCCCCTTGTCTCAGGCCCTTATGTGTCTGGAAATAATGATGTATCTCGTTATTCACTTTAATTCCAACACTCCCTTTTTGCGTATATGATTCAACCTGGCGGCGCCAGACTTCATCAAAACCTTTCATACGCAACGCCTGTTGTAGGAATGGCCATTTTACTTTATCGTACGCTTTCTCGAAATCCACCTTAAAGACAACTCCATCCAATTTTTTCGAGTGAATTTCATGGAGCGTTTCATGCAGGACCACCACCCCTTCCAGGATGTTTCTGTCCGGCATGAAAGCAGTTTGGGAATGCTGCACCACAGAATGCGCAATCTGTGTGAGCCGATTAGTCCCAACCTTGGTGAAAATTTTGAAACTAACATTGAGAAGGAAGATCAGCCTGAACTGCTCGATTCTCACAGCATCTGTTTTCTTAGGAAGCAGTGTTATTGTTCCAAAATTTAAGTGAAATAACTGAAGTTGTCCAGAGAAAAGATCATGGAACATTGGTAGTAAATCCCCCTTAATAATATGCCAACACTTTTTGTAAAACTCCGCCGGGAATCCATTAGGCCCGGGAGCCTTATTGTTTTTCATCTGCGCTATAGCATCAAACACCTCCTTCTCCGAGAATGGGGCAACCAAAATATCATTATCATTAGCAGTTAGTTGAGGCACATCCTCAATCCTGGATTCATCGAGGGATACACAACTATCCTCCGGAGGTCCAAATAACTGCTTATAATACTCGGTGATGTAATGTTTCAGGTTGTCCTGCCCTACAATAGTTCCTTCATCTTGTTCAAGCTGAAAGATTCTCTTCTTTCTGTGCTTGCCATTAGCAATCAAGTGAAAGAATTGAGTGTTTGCGTCCCCCTGGACCACTCTGCGGACCTTAGCCCGCAACGCCCACTTCAATTCTTCTTCGCGGAGAAGTTCTTTCAACCTCATCTCCGCATCTAGCTTAATCTGGAGCTCTGCAGTTTGCAAAATCGTGGATTCGGCTTTGATATCTAGGGACTGAATCAGAGAAAGGAGCCTTTCCTTTTCAATCTTATAAATCCCACTAAGGTGTTTAGCCCATCCCCGTAGGAAACTTCTCAAATGCCTAATCTTATTCTGCCAACGCTCGACAGAAGTCGTACCTCCTGCATCCTTAGCCCATTCCCTGGCAATCAGATCCAATAAACCTTCTCGTTCAAACCATGCCAGCTCGAAAGAAAAGGTGTTTTTGTTTCCCACGTGGTTTGGCTCACCTGAGTCCACGAATAAAGGTGTATGATCCAAGATTCCGCGCGAGAGAGCCTAAACCGTTACGAGAGGGAACTTCTGTTCCCACTCGACACTCGCGAGGACTCGATCCAGCTTCTCATACGTCGGGTTTGGCAAAGCATTAGCCCAGGTAAATTTTCTACTGGAAAGCTCTATCTCTCTCAGATCCAAGCTTTCAATAATGGTATTGAACATAAACGACCATCTGTTGTGAAAATTATCATTATTCTTTTCCTCTCTCCTCCTAATGATGTTGAAGTCACCCCCAACTAAAATTGGGAGCTGCTCGGATCCGCAGATTCGAACAAGGTCCACCAAAAACTCCGGTTTAGGCTCGGGTTGTGCGGCACCATAAACCGCCACCAGTGCCCAGTTAAACCCATCAGCTTTGGACCTGACCCGAAATTTAACCGCGAAGTCACCCATCACTACACTTCGGACTTCCAGTGAATCGCATCTCACTCCAAGCAAGATCCCACCCGATCTTCCTCGCGGAGGAAGTCAATGCCAATCAAAATCGACACCACCTGATAAAGTGTTGAGAAACTGGGGCGCAAAATTATCCCTACCAATTTCGGGGAGAGCAATGAAATCTAATCTATGCTCAAGAGACGCCTCAGCAAGAAACCTTCTTTTAGCCAAGTCCTTCAGACCTCTGCTATTCCAAAAGATTCCTTTCATATGTCATCATGAAATTTTTTGGCAGTCCGAATCCTAGCACTCCTACGAACCGCGGAAGCGGGATAAACCTTCCGCTTCCACTTACGTTTGGGTTTACTATGGTCCTCCATCCGGTCCTCATAACTGGGCTCAGTTGGTCTAGCTACTGCATCCTCTAGAATTACATCCTCTTCCTCAAATTCAGGAGTGGATGGTGCAAGATCCGCACAAAGATTATCGAGCACTCTGACCCCCAACGCGTCAACCTCTGCATCATTCATGGGTTTACCGCTGCTAGGTTTCGAATTGTTTCTAAAGCACGTTCCGCTTCCAAATCTAGGAGATCATTAACCGAGTTGGAAATTTCACTATTAGTACTCCCTAGCGAAACTCCTAATTGGTTGTCATTATTTATAATCTCCTCATTAGAAAAATGCAATATAGAATTAGACATGTTGACAGACATACCAGTAGTGACATCAATGTCACGAAGCTTGGCCGCCCTCATAGCGCACCTCTGCTGCATGTCATCAACCTCCGGGTGGTCCTGGGGACGAGAACTCATCCGTCGCCCCGCAGAGACCGGGTCAGGGATCCCACCAAATGCAATGTCCTCCTCCCGACTAATACCTCGCGCTGAAGAATCAGCCAAAGTTACCGAAGGAGGCGGCGGTGGGCTCCCAAGCCCCACGGATGGTACGCCAGGAGAGGGAAGCGCGGGCGCCGCCTGCACGAACACTCCCCCCGCCCCAACCCTCTGGCCAGAGGGCAACGCCGTCCTGACTGCCGAAAGAGAAGGGGGGGGTCGAGGACACCTGCCCCAAACCCCCACCCAGCGCCACTGGAGATGTGGCCGCTCTAGCTGCCACCGGAGAAGAGGGAACCGGGGTCACCTGACCCAGACGGTCTCCCCCATGGCCGGCCGTCGTCGGCATCGCCGGCGCCAGGATAGGAGGGGAAGAAGTCGAGGCCACCTGCCCCGGACTCCCCCCCCAGGCACAACCTCCGAAGCAGACGACATCTCCCGGAACGCGACCACTGGGGGAGCGGGGGAAAGCGAAGCCACCTGAGACTCCACCTCCCCTCCCCCATCCAAGGTCGTCGCCGAGTGCGTCCTCACCAAGCCTCCCACCACGGGACTATCAGCAGCATCAAACTCCAACACCGGAAGCGTGCACTCAAAAACATCATCAGATTCCACCCGGTCGCTCAGGGCAGAAGCTAGCTCAAACGACCCAAACCGCAGAGAACTCATCGGCACCGATGGAGCTGGTGCCGGCTCTACCTCGGGCCCATCCACGGGCAACTGAGCAACAGGTCCCGATCCGTTGGACCTCTCTCGTCCAGCCTCATCAGTCGGTTCCCCACTAGCACCCGCGCTGTCATCACCCTCGTGCATATCCACATCAGTCCCATTGACCGCCTCAGCAAACAGATCTGCATCCTCAAACTCAATCTCAAGAGGAAACACCTCTCCCCTATAAGTCCAGTTGACCACATCCGGGACGAACTCAATGTCCAGAACGCTCACTAGAAGTCGGGCCACCCCATGGGCGCGGGTGAAGGCCATATCCACTTTCTCAGTTTTTCCAACCATAATACCCGGACTAGCCACAACTCGAGCATCCTTCAAAGGCTCAGAGGGAGCCCCGGAAAACCGCAACCACACCTGAGTAAGGAGCTTGCCCTTAGGCTCCACCTTCTTCCACTCGTGAAATTCCAGAATGCATTTAGTGCCAGGACCTCTGCACAACCCAAAGCTCAACAATCTCTGCAAATCCTCCTCTGTTGGGAAGTCAACCCTGAACACATTGTCCTCAATATGGACAAGCTCCCACTGAAAATCACCTGGAGCCAGTTCCTGAAGTCTCTGCACAATCTGAGCCTCAGAAACCTCTCCCTGGGTAGCTTTCACAATTCCAGTGGTCAAACTCTGCGTCTCCACCGGAATCTCTCTCGCAGCCGGGGACTCAAAGAACATCAGCTCAGCACAATATACTCCATACATTGTAAGAGCCGGAACCTGATCACGCAGAAGCGGGCAATCCCCCGTGGCATGTGCTGGCTTACCACACGAATCGCACAACTCCGCCAGCACTCAGCAATGAAGCAACATCTTCTCCTTCTTACGCGCCCACTTGGACGCTCTCTCAGAATCAGTCCTGTCGCCTGCCTCAGCTGAAACTCCAGTCCCAGGACCATCCGCGTTAGCCAGTGCCGTCACGACCTCCATCGCCTGGCTAGGCAGTTCAGTCGACTGAACGGGATCGGCTGCCACGACAGAAGCCTCAAGGTCAACAACGGCCGGTGGCGGAGGCTGTCTGCGGTACCGACCACGACCACCACCCCGACCACCACGGTGACCACGGTAGCCACCTCTCTGCCGGTAGTCCGAGCCTGAAGCTCCCTCGACAAAACCACCAGGAGGGCCGAGAAAAGGTCTCTCAGCAGAACCATCACTCTGCCAGGCATAATCACGTCCACCTCCCGTAGATGACGATCCACGGTGTTGGCCATCCCCATAAGCATCATAGCCATCGTTCCCCCACTGTCCCCGGGGCGGATCATAAGACTCTTCAGCAACTGCGTTCTTCCTCGTCTGCGTTGGGCCCGAGCATTTTTGCGTCGGCCTCGCGACGTAGTGAGGCGGCGGCGCGGCACGAGGCTGCGGCAGAGCAGCACCACGCCCCACAGCCGCAGTTGTCGGTGGCCTCGGCGGAGCAACGCCGCGCCCCACACCGAAGGCAACGCGGAAACCGGCGCCGGTGGCCGGAGTCCCTGAGCGCCACGTCCAACAGTCGGCGACGCCCCCACCGCCAGCGCAGGTCGCGGGCCTGGCGGGGTTCCACGTCCTGGAATCACACCCGGGCCCTGAGGCGGCGGCCGAGGACCAAGGCCAGACCCGCCCCAACCCGTGGCGGCGGCAGCAGCCGGAGGCAGCATCGGTGGTCTCTGGCCATTCACACCTCCACCTCGACCCGCGACAGGAAGGTTTGCACCAGCCAGCGCTGGCGGTCGCGGCGCAGCCGGCACCGCAGCCCCACGTTCGACCCCAGGCGCCGGCAGCGTGGCACCGGCACGCGCAACGGGATCCGCTGCCGGCTGCTTCTTCCCAGGCGGCACGCCCGCACCTCGGCCTGCCATAGCCCTGAGTGGAGGAATACGCGCCGCTCGCCCCGGACCACACGACGGGAACCCCGGTTTCGCCCAGCGCCGAGGAACCCTAGCTCTACGTGATGGCGAACGAGACGAGCAGAGAAAGATCGAAGACGTGCGCGTGTCGGCGCCGCTCAGTTGGGTTGGCACCGGTTTAGCCTGGGCCTCATACCCAGCTAACCCCGGCCCAACCGATCTCGGCCCATGCACACTTAGAAACGGCCCAACTGGGCCTAGCAGGGAATTCAAACGCAGCGCTCGGGCTGCAGCGATCCCGGCGGCTGGAATTGCGGGCGTGACCGGCGCGCACGCCGCCGGCGCCGGTCTAGCCCCCGTCCTGCGGGCATTCTTCTTTCTCTTTACTACAATCCACGATTCCGGCAGAATTAAATCAAAAACGGTAAGGTTAGGAAGAGTAACCTTCGGGAGAGGACCTTTCCAAGGCCTGACCGCCGTCGCCGCCGTTCTCCGATGAACCACCCGGCGAACCATCTCCTTCTTCTCTCCCGCGTGCAGCCCTATCCTGGCCGGATCATCAATGGGCAAAACGTTGTCAATAGTCGTCACCACTTCATCTTCGGTGTATCCGGCATGGAAGAAGTCACAGATTTGGTCAAAGGCCGTCGGTGACGGCAGAGATGGCGGAGTCGCGTCCGCATCCTCGTCCACATCGTCCTTGTCGGTGTCCGCAAGCGCCCAAAACCGGCCGCCCACACGCCGTCGATCGCTGGAGGAAGGGGGCGGCGCACCCGCTGGTCGCCCCCCCCAGTCGCCTCTCGTGTCATCCCTATGCCCCCCCCCCCCCGGCTTAGGGAAGACTTAAATCATCAATACTCAAATGCCGCAATAATGAGTTTTCCAAAGAGATGATCATTATAAATTTCTAAGCAAGACTTCCTCAACATGATAAAGAAGCGCTTGATAGTTCTTTTGGTTGTTTAAGTTATGTGTAAAAGCATGTGGACAAAATTACTAGGACATACATTTTCAGTTTTTTCATCATTGATGATATGAATAAAACATTCATAGTCAGGCCTTAAGGTTCTCAATCTAGCGTTAATGCACGAAATTCTATTCTAATATGCATGGTAAAATAATGTACAAATTTATACCGCAATAACAATGAGTCATCCACAAGATGCTTAGCAAACTCCAAATTTGAACACTAATAGAAAGGGATAGAGCTCTCAAATTTGAATAATAATAGAAAGGAATAGAGCTCACCATCGTGGCCCCACCGCGGCCGAAGAATGAGGAAGCACATGTCGGGTCTATGACCGCGCACACATGCATGGTAGACCCGGCGTCCGACGGCCGGGCGGAATGCAACTTTTGGATCAGACAGAGTCCACACGTTGCCATAGCCGATGGGACAAAACGACGGTGTTCATGAAGGAGTAAAGGTGCGGTGGCACTAGATTGTCGATCCGCTTCTTCCCGACGCACGATGTCGGCCGCGGCGTCAGATTCTCTCCGAGCGACGGCGCCGGAACAGAGGGGAGGTACAAGAGGAAGGAATGCGGGTGGATGGAAACTGTGAAGGAAGGGGGAGAGGTGCTGCTGGGAACGGCGAAAAGAGAGTGGCACCAGGGACGGTTAGTGAGAGTTTTGATTGTGGGGCAGCAGTGTATGACTAATTTTAATAGGCCGCGAAAACGGATACTTCTGTTCTCTCTGCCGAAGAAACTTGGAGACCTCAACTCACCTTTTCTGGGAATGCCCGGTTTCTAGAGCAATTTGGAGACAAATAGCAACCTGGACTGACTGCGACAAGCTTGCACTTATTTCCGAGAGCATAGATGACACCTCCCCCTCCGCCCAAAGGATACGCAACATCCTCCAACAGGCAAGGCCGAGGCTCAGAGAGAAACTCAAAACGACAATCTTCCTAGCTGCATGGCACATCTGGAAGGAAAGAAACAATCGCACCTTCAGGCATCAGGCAAGCCAAGTCTGCAATGTGGTTGCTGCGATCAGGAGAGATGCTGAAGGCTAGAAGTTGGCAGGAGCTAAATGCCTTGAGACACCGCTGGGTGATCCAAGCTAGAGTCATCTCTTTTCCCAGTTATAACGGAGGCAACTTGTGCCTAACTCTTGTAATCAACCATGATCACTTGATCATGAACATATTTTCCGCCATCTCTCTGCTTAATATATGAACGCCGGTGATACACCGGTTCTTTCAAAAAAAATTAATAGGCCGCGAACAAACCAGCACTGACCAGATGGAAAACTGAAGGGTCAAATATAGAAGACAGTTAGTTGAAACGTTTGGTTCATTTTGGTCAGCGGAGCACGTTATCACAGATCGACCATTTTTGTACCCATCTGTGATATGCATTTAGCAGAGCCAAATAAACATTTTCACTGATGCCTCCGGAGTGGCCAGTTAGTGCTAATGCTCTTTACTGCCGTATCGTGTGGTCACGGGATGGTCAGTGATGAGAGGTTAGTGCTATTCGGATCTGTAGGGCATATGGAGGAGATCGAGTCAACCAAAGAGTGAGGTCTTTTCTATAGATGGCCGGACTAGGAGGCGAAGAAGGTCTTTGGCATGGACAGCTGGATAGGCAACTTTGGGGATTGCCTCAATGTAAAAACTTATTGAACATCCGATGCTTTTTTATTGTGATTGCATATGCTTACAACTATTAAAAGTATGTTTAAATTGTTATTGATCTTGGTATGCATGTCAAATGGAGGAGGCCGGAGCAGGGGCGGACATTTGATGCCTGCGGTTGGACGGCCTTCGCTGCCCTAAAACTGTTCATGAATACATCCAGATTTCCAGACATGTTTGCAGACATCTCTCTGCATTCTGCAAGCGAACATCCCTTAGTCGACGGAGGAGGAGCTGCTGGAGTTCTACCTCAAGCAGCAGATCAGTAGCAACAATAAGAATCAGCAGCTTAAGGCGTGACGACTGACGAGCGCTGGATTTCACTCTGCATGCAACACAAAGGAGTTAGCATGAGCACCGCTGAAGCTCTGCTTCTGATCGGTGGATCTTCAAGGCATGTACATGGTCGGCTTTCGTGCCGTTGGAGATGGCGTGCTTGGCGAACTCAATGGCTCTTGATGAACAGTAAAAGAAAAATCTGCAATGCTTTGTGGCAAACTTTGACAAACGCTTTGTGTGTTTGCCAAAATTTGTCAGAAAATGACATTTGGAAAAAACTCAGACGCTCCAAAAATGCTATTTTAGAAAGCATTTAGGAGTGCTGATATTGCTTTTTTTTGCCATGACCTCCACAAATATCATTTCTGCTAAAATCTGTCAAGCACACAACATTTATCAAAGTTTGCCAAGATAAATTCAGAAATTATGATTTGTTTTGGATTTACTGTTCATCCTGAGCAGAAAAGGACTTCGATGCTGATGAAACCTTTTTGGACCCATCTTGAGCACAGCAGAATGGAGCTACCTTCTGCTGCTACTCAACTTGCCCTCCAAAGAATCTGATTGCCAAGAGATGCAGGTCACCAACCTAGTCGTTGGGGCCAGACTTGTACCGATGTTTCTTAGGACAACTGTTCATCACTGTGCCTTAAAATCACAACCGTAGCTGCAAACAAACTTACAGTACCGAAAAATATGACAGTCTCCCGAACCATTCTTGCTAGACACGAGGGTACGTTCTTAAGCTAGTATTTCAGGGTTCAGATTAGGGAAGTTACAAACACTTCATACTTGCTAGACACGATCAGCTTGTGCTTCAACTGGATCAGCAGCTTGAGGACAAGATACACACATGCATCGAGATACACTTTATCAGGTTAGAATTGTTGCCACTGCCGCAGATATATAATTTCTTCTTCCACATCTATTCCTTCCTCAAGCTCGTGCCATTTGGGATAGCACCAAAATGGCTTAGGCACGGGCCATCTGTCCAGAGTAAAACATAAATAAGCTGCTAAAATAATATACATCTCTAGCCAGCAGTGTTAATGAACATGTAGTAAATAAACATACCTGTTTGGGCTATCATCATCGTCTCTAGCAACAGTCCTGCAAACAGGCCGAAAATAGTTTTACGTACAACAACAAACACGCGTGTGAGGACAAGACCAAAATCACGCAACATCAGTTACTACTTCATATGTCTGAACAATAAGAGGCGAAATGGCTCAACCGCAAAAGCAAGTTGGGATTTAAGAACTAGCATGAGTTCAAAATAAAAAGTAACCTGAAAATAACAACCAAAACCAACCCATATTTACCATTACAATTCCAGGTTAGAGTGATGCCATGAGACATACGATAGGATACTTCCATAATCACAAATGTACGTACAATCAGACATGCTCAACTGTCGGCCACAACAACAGGACGGTCTTTGTCGTACCACTGGCGTATGTTATTTATCATATGCACAGCAGTTCTATTCAAGCTTCTAATTAATGTGCTCAGTATAAGAAGATCAAAATGGCGACAAATGTCCTATCGAGGCTACTAAACTTCCTCAAGATTGCATATTATGCACACGCAAGACACCTGCATACTCACAAAAAATTACATAAATATAGAGAGCATACCCTGGTGCATCAAAATTCTTCAAGACTTTTAGAATTATATTCACTGGTATGTATGGAGTCTCTTCCAAGCCATAGAAGTTCATGCCAATAAAATTTCCATCAAAATCAATAAGAGGTCCTCCAATCCCAGCCTAGCACACAAAAGTAATGAATAGGAAAAGACAGTATTTGTAAGCCATACAGATGTGAAGATGGATTTAATTACTCATTCTGACGAAACTATTTATTTCCACCACACGAAAAGACACAGCGTACCTTGGTGATTTTACAGGTGGAAATCTTAAGCTCTTTGCAACCAAGCTTACTTGGTTTGTCAGTGACGATCCCACTTGTGGCCATTAATTTGCCTGATTGGTAGACGCGCCCTATAGCTACTACCTCCTTCTGAGGTTTAATTAGCATCTGGTTATCGATTTGTGCTGTCTGAGTACAGCAGAAATTCTTGATGTGGACTACGGCAATGTTATAATGTAGACTGTAATGTTGCAATGTCCCTCTGGTATGACGATTATCTGGAAGGCACACTACAATCTGCAATTAATGATATGGTAAGACTAAACCAGTGATATCATGAATAAGTGGAAGGGGCAATTAAACAATTATTAGCAGAGTAACAACCTTAAGGTTATCAGCAACCTTGTTTTCATTGTCAGAAGTTCTAACCAAACTTGCCGAGGTCAGAACTCTTGTGGTGGACCCATTGCAGTCTATGAATACGCCAGTGCAAGCAAAACACCTTGTTTTTCCTACAAGAGTAATGACTCCGATAATTTAGTGAAGAAATTGGAAAAAGAATATTGAAAGTAAACGAGCTTATAATGAATATAATTACCACTGAATGAAGCCAATGCAACAACACTTTGAGACATATTTGAAGCAACGTTTCTTTCGAGTTTACTCCAGATATCTTCACTAAATTTCTCTTCAAAATTGTTAAGCAAAGGCATGCCCGCTGGCAAAAGCAATAAAGATTCAGTAGTGGAGGGGAGCTGGAGAGACCAGTCAGATGACAGATGTTCCAACAGAAAAGAGTAAATATCAAAAGGACACGAATGAACTCACCATTCTGCCAAACTGGGAGGGGATAACCATTGGACCTCAGCTCCTTTTTTGTAAGAACGCCTAAATTTTGCAACATAGTTAAGTGATTGATGACCCCATGTATAATGATGGTCAGGAAAACTGCAAGCAACAACTCACCAAAACAAGGATAACTCGGCCGCCCAGAACATAAAGACTTCCGCTCTAATAATAATCTATCCATGAGTCCTGGTGCCACAGGGGTGAAACAATTAATGACTGTGACCAATGATCAATAGTTAACATTAAAAGTGACCAACCTGGTTGACATTCTGGATCACAGAGAGTACATATGGAAGGTTTCTGATCCTTAAGTTTCTCTCCCTTCCTTGAGCTGACTAAAATAGAGAAGGGAAATAAGCAGAATTTAGAACACTGAAAAGCAGTATGAAGGAAAGGAGTATATTCTCATATTCATATACTACACTGAAGTACTTAGAATGAACTAATTAATTAGCATATCAAATATGTTATGCTAGCATGATAATAGGTGCAACCATAAAACTAAGTATGTACCCAGATTCTACAAATGATTGTTGAAAATTAACATTGGCGGTGACTCTGGCGAGGAATTGCCTGATGATGTGATGATTGCGCACAATTTAACAATATTAAGGTGCTTTTCTCACCTTCTGAATCAGGCTTACAAGGTCTAGGAAATCTTTCAATTTTAATACCAGGTCCTTTCTTATTTGGAGCCCTGCAGCAGAATGCGATAAACTCATTGGAGTAATACAGAAATCCACAAAAGTAAACATGGATGATATGTATGCATGGATACCAAACAATACAAACTTCAATGTTTAAAAGGGGCAAATCAGGAAAATTGTTGATTGGGGTCAGGCACTAAACAACAATACAATGGGGAAAACCCTAAAACCTAAATATTTATTGTGTTTGATTATTGTATAGACGAAAATATTTATTAAATATAAGTAGCTTAATATAGTGGAAAACTTTTCCCATGCATGTTGTGGTGAGTGACAAAAAAAAAATGGAGATGATATTATACCAAACCTACCAGGGAACCTTCACTACCTTATCACTTGAACAAGTATTAATAGCTTAAACATGGACACCAGAGTCCCAATTGAGTACAGGGCAACTGCGAGATATCATGACAAAACAGGTGGTATGGATTGTCAAGGTCACACTGCAGCTTATCCAGCCCCAGATGTCACAAACAACTAATTTGTTATCAAGGGAGATGTTCTCAAATGCAGATCAGTTAGCAGATGCAAGTATTACAAAAACATCAAAACAAGGCATTTCAGAAACTCATTGGCATTCAGCATGAATGGTAGTACCACCAAACCTCGGCTACTGATGAGCGGAATTATTCTTATGTACTTAGTTCATTCATTTTGTATGCCTACTGATGTGTGGTCAGCTTCCTGGAAATTCCAGGTTGAATAATAAATTCGCAAGAAGCGGAACAGATGGCCTGTGGTCATCCAGGAATGTTTCAGTGCATGGCACTAATTCATCTGCTAAATAGTTCTCACTCGCTCGGTATTACAGTAATTGAGCATGTTGCTCCTCACTACATACCAAGTTGTGATCATCCTTTAACTGTTCTTAGCCTTGTACAACACATGCAGTAATTTAAACAATGTGATTTCATATTCTAAGTAAAATGCCTGCACATTCTTTTAGAATGCATGAATTGTTAACACAATGTTTCGTCAACAAATTTTCCAACAACGCTAGAGATTTATATAATGTGTGTTGTTAGCTGCAGTATGATGTCATAAGAAGCCACTATTGTATTAAGTGCACTCTTGATTAAGCTTTCCACCATTATTTATTTTCCTAAGCATGTGTGACCCATGTGCACAAAAACTAATAAGTGAGTATGGAGGACAAGAGTAGAAAAGCAATGAGTGAGTATGGAGGACATACATCCACTGAATTGTTTCCCTGAACTGCGACAGGAGTTCAAGAATTTTAATCCTTGGTAGGAATGGAGTCTCTTTCTCAGCATAAAAGTTCATCCCAATGAAGTCCCCGTTAAAATCAACAAGGGGCCCTCCCACTCCAGTCTAGGAAAAGAATAAAGTGACAGTGAGCCAAGCACAAAGATTTAGCGATGCTGAACAAAGTTTGTATAATTGAAAAAAAGGAGTATTTTTACCCACCCCCACCCCAAAAAAGTCCAGTACATATCATGACACAGTTATTTATTTATTTTCACTATGTATAGAAAGCGAGAAATTAACACTGCACCATAGTAATTTCACATGTGGAGATGGCAAGCTCCTCCCGGTAAGCTCCTTGTGGATTGTCGGTCAACATCCCAGCTGTGGCCATTAGTTTTCCTGAGTTGAAGCAACGCCCTACGGCAACTACTTTACTGTGAGACTCAAATTGCCGCTGATGATCTAGACATGTTACTTGAAGAGAACGGTAGTGACCGATGTTGATAACCGCAACATTGTATTTCAAATCGTAGGATTCCAACCATCCCAGTTCAAGTTTATTATCCGGAAGGCGCACTTCAATCTGCATCAATAAAGCAATGCAGCAAGTATATAGCCTGGTTAGCAGAATGATTAACATGATATTAAATAAGCAAGCAATAGTGTACAAAAAGAAAGTTTTTTTCAGGGTACTACAAAAAGAAAGTTGGCAGTACCAACCGTCATATCATGAAGGATCTTGGTGTCATCATCAATAGATCTAACCAAACTTAATGAAGTCAGACAACTTGTAAAAGTAGGATTGTTTACGATAATTATGCCCGTGCATGCAAAAAACACAGTGTTTCCTGCACAAGATGGTATTTCCAAATTCTCAATCATGAAGTACTAACAAATAGATATAGGTAAAATTTTGCAAAGCCAGTGTTTATAATCACCATCAGCAAATGAAGCAAGCGATACAACAGAGCCCACTAAGTTTGAGGCGACTTCTTTACTGAGTTCCGTCCAGACACCTTGGCCAGAATCACTTAAGCTGCCAAATTCCTCTTCAAACGGATTGTCCAGAAGCGAATTTCCTAGTTAGGGAAGCATCACCATATTCATATCATACAACATAATTCTGATCGTAAGTTGCAGAATAGGAACAGGCAGCAAGACTGAAACCAGACAACGCTCACCTCGCCAAGCTGTCCAAGCTTTCTGTTTTTTGGTCTGGCTTCTCGTGCAAACGCCTTCTCGCTTCATATTTCCAGCCTGGAGTGGAAATAACACATCAGGCCTTGTTTGGTACTAGTGTAGTTTAGGGAATTGATGGGGATTATCCCGGTCAAATCCCTAAATCCCCACATATCCCAAAACACCGTTTGGTTCTAGTGTATTTGACATGTTTCATCGCCACATTTCCTCACAAATTCCCAAATTCTAGTGCATTTTTCTCAATACCCAATACACTACCCCTACCGAGCGGATTGGGGATAAATGGGGATTTGAAGGGATTGGGTGAAGGTTGGGGTTTCACCCAATCCCTGTGGGGATTGTGGGGATTATCCCCACCAATCCCCTCAAAAACCCTAGTACCAAACAAGGCCTCAAGAAAGAGAATCACCATTTTTTTTAGGATGAAAGCCGAGCTTTATGGCACCAAAGCAGAGTTTTGGTTACAATCATCCAACACTAAAGGAAATAAAAGTTGGATAGTGGCAGAGCCAAAGTTAAGAAATGCTGTTCGCTCTAGCAAACACGGATCTAGAACGTGAGAAATTGTGAGCGCCATCGTGGTTCAATAAATCATTTCACCGGAATAAAAAAAAAGGGGGGGGGGGGGGGGAGGAGGAGGTAATCACTGGATGAAAATAAACTCATACCGCAAAATCAATTAATCAAATTCCCAGAATAAAATGAACTCATCGCATTGGGGTCATTGGGTTCGACCAATCACTTCGCCGCAACGAAATCACTTGATCTCAAAAGAAAAAGGGACGGGGGTTCAGCTAATCATCACTGGATGAAAAGAAGTTCTTACCGCAAGATCAAATGCCCGGAAATCGCGGCCGGAAAGCCAGCGGTGAGGAACGGCGATGGCGGCAGCGATGCGCGTGGGGATGGGGAGTGGAGGCGTCAGCCCTAGGGCACGCGGCGGTGGGTCGGGTCGGGTCGGTATGTCAGGGAGAGAGGGCTCGGGAAGGCAAGAGGAGGAGGAAAAGAAACGGGACGGGACGGTTTGAGACGACGATAAATTTTCGCCGTGGAGGAGACCGGATTGCCTTTTCTTCCACGGACTTTTTTTTCTACGGTTTTTCTAGGAAATCTATACTTCTCTTCTATCCAAATTAATCGACGCAAATAAAACTCTGTCAATTAATTAATTTGAATCGGAGGGAGTAATTTTTTTGTTTTATTATGTATTTGAGGGAGTAATTTATTTCGGTTTTATTATGTTGCCCGGTCCGCTGAGATGGGTGAGTGTGAGAGCATCTACAGCCGGACATGGCTAAATCCACCCTGTGGGCATGTCCGCGTCCGTGAGCACTGTTCGGTCACACTTTAAATTTCTCTCTCACAACCTAAAACCTTAATTAGCATATCTCAAATCCATACAAACTCGTCTAACTACGTAAATGATGCAACACACATCGTCCGGCTACTACATCAGGAGGACTACCAAAATTTGGTGCTCTACCTACATAGTAGCTACGGAGAGGATCACGATTGCTCTTGCCCTTCCCGGCGTCCTTGTCGTCCATCTCGCGGAAGAGTATGGATAAATCCGGATCTGCTCTTCGCCAGAGCTGTTCGACCCGTCGCTCCACTCCTTCCCATCCTTGGGGGACTGGTCGGACATGGCACAGACAACTCGATTTCCCTAAGACCACACCCATGTTTTGAACCACTCCACTCAACGTTTTTAGCAAAGTAGATATCTAATCACACAAAACCTCGACGAAAAAACCCTCTTCCTAAGGAGCTTCATGAGGTAGTTCGAATAAACGGAGTCAGCGTCTTTTATAACTAGCTTGAACTGGTAATAATGAGCTCTTCATGTTAGGTATGTAACTATGTATGTAACTTTTTGTTCCATTTCTTATGAACCGTCTATATTCCCATTATTACCATGATCTCTATATTTGTTTTAGAGTAAAATGCATCAAAGGTCCTAAAACTGTCTAGGGTGTGTCAAGTTAGTCTCAAAACTTTAAAACTGCCTTTTTGAGTCACGAAAGTTTGTAAGTGGTCCATTTTCAGTTGTCGATGTATTAGACTCGGGTGTCTAATACCCAGGCTTATGCACAGACAGTTATTTATTTATTTTCACTATGTATAGAAAGCGAGAAATTAACACCGCACCATAGTAATTTCACATGTGGAGATGGCAAGCTCCTCCCGGTAAGCTCCTTGTGGATTGTCGGTCAACATCCCAGCTGTGGCCATTAGTTTTCCTGAGTTGAAGCAACGCCCTACGGCAACTACTTTACTGTGAGACTCAAATTGCCGCTGATGATCTAGGCATGCTACTTGAAGAGAAT
Organism: Triticum aestivum; assembly: GCF_018294505.1. Taxonomy (NCBI): domain Eukaryota; kingdom Viridiplantae; phylum Streptophyta; class Magnoliopsida; order Poales; family Poaceae; genus Triticum; species Triticum aestivum. Next base: position 30,442,757 of record NC_057802.1, read on the forward strand.
GGTAGCGACCGATATTGATAACCGCGACATTGTATTTCAAATCATAGGATTCCAACCATCCCAGTTCAAGTGTGTTATCCGGAAGGCGCACTTCAATCTGCATCAATAAAGCAAGGCAATAAGTATATAGCCTGGTTAGCAGAATGATTAACATGATATTAAATAAGCAAGCAGTAGTGTACAAAAAGAAAGTTGGCAGTACCAACCGTCATATCATGAAGGATCTTGGTGTCATCATCAATAGATCTAACCAAACTTAATGAAGTCAGAAAACTTGTAAAAGTAGGCTTGTTTACGATAATTATGCCGGTGCATGCAAAAAACACGGCGTTTCCTGCACAAGATGGTATTTCCAAATTCTCAATCATGAAGTATACAAACAAATAGACATAGATAAAATTTTGCAAAGCTAGTGTTTATAATCACCATCAGCAAATGAAGCAAGCGATACAACAGTGCCCGCTAAGTTTGAGGCGACTTCTTCACTGAGTTCCGTCCAGACACCTTGGCCAGAATCACTTAAGCTGCCAAATTCCTCTTCAAAAGGATTGTCCGGATGCGAATTTCCTAGTTAGGGAAGCATCATCATGTTCATGTCATACAACACAGTTCTGATCGTAAGTTGCAGAAGAAGGAACAAGCAGCGGGACTGAAACCAGACCATGGTTTTCAATTTCAGTTTCAGAAAAATTTCAGCACCAACCGAAATCACCGAAATTCAGTGAATTTCAGTGATTTCAGTTTTCATTTCAGCCAAATGACTGAAATATTCACTCAAATTCAATTAAAAATTTGAAAATTTGAAAAAATGTTTTGAAAAATATTTGAACTCCTGTGTTGTACTGAAACTGCTGAAATATTTTGGCTGAAACGTAATATTTTAGTGTCTACTGAAATTCAGTGAATTTCATTGGAATCTCACTGAAAGTGAAAACCATGAACCAGACAGCCAGTGGCTCACCTCGCCAAGCTGTCCAAACTTTTTGTTTCTTGGTCTGGCTTCTCGTGCAAACCCCTTCTCGCTTCATGTTTCCAGCCTGGAGTGGAAATAGGCTCTAGCAAACGCGGATCTAGAGTATGGTAAACTGCGAACGCCATTGGGGTTTAGCAAATCGTTTAGCCGCAAGGGAGGAAATCAAATTGATCGGGACAGAAGAGGGGAGGGGGTTCAGCCCTAGAAATCGCAGCCAGGTGGAGACAGCAGGGAGGAACGGCGATGGCGATGGCGATGGAGTGGAGGATCAACCCTAGTGCAGGCGGCGGTGGGTCGGGTCGGGTTGGTATGTCACGGCTCGGGAGAAGAGCAGGAAAAGATGGAACAGGACGGGACGGAGACGGAGACGACGATCAATTTTCACCGTGGACAGGGAGAGCGGATCAATTTTCTTTATTTGTTTTCTTTACAGATTTTTGTACATGACACGGACGATATTTCAGATCGTTTAACTGATAAAAATAATTAAAAAAACCCTATAGGAGGCTAACATCTAGCGTACGACGACCTCCTACATGTGGCCACTGTGGCCGCCCGCACCGCTGTCGCCGTCTGCATCATCATTGTCATCCTTCCGGCGGTGGAAAATCGCAGGAACGCGGCAGCCTTGCCCGGCCGCCGCCTGGCACTCGCGAAGGAGCTGTTTTGCTTCCTCCTGTGCCGCGCGGAGGGCCGCTGCGGCCAATGCCTAAGTAGGCCTCGGTGCTCTGGCGGTGGCATTGACCCTGCCAGCATTGGCGGAGGTCTTGCTTAGTGACCATTCCTAGCCAATCTTGGAGAGCTCCCCGTGGGGATGGTGGCGCCGTCGCGCTGGTCGAGTGCTCAGGCCGCCGCCAGGTCAGAGTCGTTGCGGGCCTAGCCTGGCGCATCGTCCGACTAAGCGAATGTTAAGCGGCGTGCCGCGTTGTGCCGCCTGCCTCGCCACCCTGTCCTCGGCGGACATGATGGATATGAAGAGGAATTGCCGCCAACGTGGTAGTGGCGAGGAGGAGGACCATGACTTGGGCATGGTGTGGATGAGGTGAGGAGGAGGAGTTTAGAGAAGAGGCTGAGTGCGGAAGTGTGGATGTGGACATCACCTGAGCATGGAATATATAGGTGCGGCCAGGCCAAGCGGCTAGCCCGCTTCAATCCAGCGAAGTGGTCGAAGTTGGTTTCTCGGGACAATACGTTTGCATTGAAGCGCCGACGCCCGTCTATCAACGTCGCGCTCCCTTCCGATCACATCGCACGACATCAATGTCGGCCACTACGGCTTTGAACCGGCATGAATTCGGCGCGGGGTGCATGCACTGGAGAGAAAGAGAGGGAAAGCTTTTGGGTGGGTCTGGGGTCTCGGACGCGTGCGTGGCAGCGGTACAGACACCCACAAAGCCCTCCCGGTTTGTTTCCGGCTTTCGAGTAAACGGACGCTCGGACTGGTCCGCGGACGGATGCGGACCGAGTTGGCTGGCAAAACAAGTTTGAACCGCACGGTCCGGACGAATGCGGGGGTTTGAGGGTCAGTGTTGGAGATGCCCTAAATGCAAATACACCCGCCCCCCAGGAATGCACGCACACACCCTGTCCCTATGAGCACCTCTGAGAGACTAAGCCAGCACATTATCTTGATGATTGACGAAGTCACCACGAGAGTCTTATAGTCCACGAGAATGTCTCCTCCCAGCGAACGAACATCGCCGGAAAGCCTAAAATTTCCCAGGAAATGCAAGCACCATTGCTAAGTTTAGGACTTCAACCCTAGTGAGATGATTTCACCACAAGAGACTTAATCAGCCGAGTTGCACTCAGTTCACTCTCTTTTCTATTCTTATGATGGTGGTGAGTGACGATGTCTCGGCTAGGTGGTCTCTCACCAGAGTCCGGGGCATGTGCCGGTTGCAGGCTTCACCATGGCGCATGCATGTGCGGACACACTTTGACGCGGTCATGGCGGCCTTTGCCGCCGGTCTCCATGTTCCAGATGTTGTAGGAAGAGCAGTGGTAGAACCTACAGTTCCTCGAGCAGCATTGGCTCGCGAAGGTACAGATCACGGACAACAAGGCGAACAAGGAGGTCGTTGTGGCCATGGTCGCGGAAAATCAGGCCTTCGTGGATGAGCAGCGGGTGATGTACAAACCCATGCGCTGCACCCGCGCCATCCGTCGTCTACCTTGCGCGGATACTTCAGAAAGCACGTGTATCCAGCCGGATATTGCCCCGATACTCAGATACTGCCCCGATACGGCCTGATACGTATCCCGTAAGTTTCCCTCAATTTTTTTATTTTTAAAAAAGAAAATAATATTTGATACTCCTAGGATACTTCGGCGATACGTTTTGGATACCTGAAACCCCTCGTTCGACATGAAATCCCCTCTATAGTAAAGGTACACGTTATGAAGATTCCCAACATGGACGTGAGTTCGTGTCAAAATATGTCAGTCAATGTTCTTCTTCAATTGAAAGGTGAGCAAGAGAGTCGATCGATGCACTGATTGGAACAGAAAACCTAGGGAAATCCCACTCCCAATTAATGGAAGTGGACCAAGTTTAAGAAAAGAAAGGGGTAACCCTATTGAGGCATGTTTTGACCTAGAAGCTCCTTATTTTTCTTCATATTTTTAATAATTAATATATGTAATATCTATATATAAAGGTATTCCCTTATCCATGTTTTTAGAAAATTGGCGTATCAGGCGTGTCCCCTATCACGTATCCGATATGTATCCAAGTATCCGTGCAACGTAGTCCGCCGTGAGCGGTGGTGGTTGCACATCATGAGGCGTAGGCGATGGAGGCGTTCACGGATGAGAATGTTGCGGACGTCGGCAGCTGCGCATCATTTGCGTCGCTCACGCCGTTCATGAGGTCAGGCCATCCACGTTTATCATGGACTTCACCTCGGCCGGCAATGTCCTCGACTAGATGGTGAACTCCGACAAGGGAAAGTAGGACATGAAAGATTGATGTGCTCATGTCCGTCGAAGAGAAGGACATGGACCGCAGACGTGTCCATGGCCAACGAGGATTTAGATTTGGTGCTTAAATGAAAATCGTTTGGTTTGTATAAACCCTTTTATCTTTGGGAAACCTTTCCACACGGCGCACCGGCCGAATCGTCGGGCCGGTCGCACCGCTTGCTTTCTCTGCAAACAGGCCCACCACCGAACGACCATTTCCGGTATTACCTTATCTCTTTAGGGACAACATCATCCACTCATTCTTCGTTCGTGCATCTCTACCGCAACCTCCTCCGCTCGCCCCTTTTCTTCCTCTCTGTAGATGCTTGCGCCTTCCCCACCGGCGACCGGCTGTGCCACTAGCCATGGCCACCGCGCCTCCCCCACCATGGCTGCCCCCACCCCGCCCCCTCACCCCCAACCAGCGACCAGCACTGCAAACCAACACCCACCGGTGCTGCCGATGGCGGCGAGAAGTGATGGAGAGCCGCGGCGGCTGGCGTTGAGGCGCTGCAACCACGGCGACAAGTGATGGAGATCCAACATTTTCTTTTCTTGGAAGCAACCCCAATTTTTGCTGCCAACGCCCTTGATTTTTGATGGAACCAGTGTAAGATTTTGCTACAACCATGTTCTTTTTTATGGAACCAACTCAAATTTTTGCTGCCATGTCATTTGCTTTTTGGTACAACCGGTTTTCAATTTTGCTACCACCATCTTCAGTTCTTGCTGGAACCAATCAATTTTTTTGGTACCACCATGTTCGTTTCTTTTTCATGAAACCAACCCAAATTTTTGCTACCATGTCATTTGTTTTTGGTACAACCACTGTACATTTTTGCTACAACCAACCTCGGTTTTTGTTGGAACCAATCAAATATTTTGCTACCATGTGTTTTTTGGGGGAACCAGTGCATCAATTTCTTTGCTACCACCGTTTGAGTTTTTGCTACAACCAATGTTCTCAATTGCTACATCCAACATGCATTAGTGTCATGTAATTTGCTGGAACCAGCAAACATTCTTGCTCAAAGCGGCATGATTTTTTGTTGGAACCGGTGTTTCTTTTTGCTGGAACTAGCTATTTTTTTTGCTACAAATCTACTACCGAAGTTTTTGTGCTATTGAGATTTTTGCTGGAACCATCATTATTTTTTGCTGGAACCGGCACTAGAGGTTTTTGTTGCTAGACATGGCGGTGCAAGTTCACAATAGGGGCGAGCCGGAGACGGGGACGCGGGGATGCTCCAACCATGAATGGCAGCGCGCTGGAACCCTCCTGTGTTCGAGTTGCAACCATGACGAGCAGGGAGCCAAGGCAAGTGCCAGACACGACTGTCAGGCAAGCGGCAGGCGAGCGCGGGTGACGGGCGCGGTGTCGCGGTGGCAAGCAAGATCGCAGGCGGCCGGCGAGCCAACTGATCCGGCATGCGCGCACGCTGTCCTTTTTTTCTTGTTTCCTGTGCGTGTTTTTTTCTGTGTGTTTGACTTTTAAAACAAAGCAATTAGACGGTTGGGAACGGATGTATCGGGCGGCTGGGGCTTGACCGGCCCAACAATTCAGCCGGTGCGCCGGCGCCTATAAGCGCCCTTTTATCTTTTCCGCTCAATATATGACATTTAAAATACTGACGAATATTCCACCTTCGTATATGTGTCCGCATCCGGTCCGGACGCGTGCCGAGACGGATACTGCGTACCATTCGTGGCACCGCTTTTATCAACATCGTGGAGGAAAGAAAATGATCGTCGTCTCCAACCGTCCCGTCCCGTTTTTCTTTTCCTCCTCTTCCTCTCCCGAGCGGGCGATCGAGCCCTCGCTTCAACCCGACCCAGCACCGCGTGCCCTAGGCTGACGCCTCTGTTCCCCACCCCCACGCGCGCCGCCATCGCCGTTCCTCATCGCTGTCTTCACCCGGCCGCGATTTCTGGACATTTGATTTTTCGGTACGACCTTCTTTCACCCGGTGATTAACTGAACCCCCTGCCTCCCATCTTTTTCGCTGTCGATCGATTGCGTCGCGGTGAAATTATTTGCCTTCACAAATTCTGAAGTTAGGCTCGGCCACGCTCCACCTTTTTTTATTTTCTTTATTATTGCGCTGGGTGATTTTAACCAAAACTCTGCTTTGACACCCCCCGATTTCTTTTGGTGATTCACTGTCTGAATTTAATTCTTTCCGCTCTAGGCCGGAGATATGAAGCGAGAAGGCGTCCGCACCAGAAGCCAGACCAAAAAACAAAAGGCTTCCACAAGTAGCCAAGGTGAGCCACTGGTTGTCTCAGTCTCGCTACTTATTCATTCTTCTGCTCGTACGATTTGTGTAGATCCATTTCAGAACTGTGTTGTATGATACGATGATGCTTCCCTAACTAGGTAATTCACTTCCGGAGAATCCTTTTGAAGAGGAATTTGGCAGCTTAAGTGATTCTGGTCAAGGTGTGTGGACGGAACTCAGTAAAGAAGTCGCCTCGAACTTAGAGGGAACTGTTGTATCTATTGCTTCATTCGATGACGGTGACTATGAACATTAGCTTCACATCTTTTTATCTTTACCTATTCGTTAGTAGTTCATGATTCAGAATTTAGAAATACAATCTTGTGCAGGAAATAATACACTGTTTTTCGCATGCACGGGCATAACTACCGTGAACAATCCGAAAACTACAAGCTTTCTGACTTCATTAAGTTTGGTTAGATCAATCGATGACGACTGCAAGATCTTTCACGATATGAGGGTTGGTACTGCCAATTTGTTTTTGTTTATTTAACATCAGCGGCAAACTATTGCTTGCTTATTTAACATCATGGTAACCATTCTGCTAACCTGGGTGAATACTTGTTGTCTTGCTTTATCATTGCAGATTGAAGTGCGCCTTCCAGATAACAAAATCGAATTGGGATGGTTGCAATTCTATGATTTGAAACACACTGTCGCTGTTATCAACATCATTCGCTATCATTCCCTTCAAGTAGCATGTCTAGATCATCAGCGGCAAATTGAGTCTCAGAGTAAAGTAGTTGCTGTAGGGCGTTGCTTCAACTCAGGAAAATTAATGGCCACAGCTGGGATGTTGACTGACAATCCAGGAGGAGCTTACCGCGAGGAGCTTGGCATCTCCACATGTGAAATTACTATGGTGCACTGTTGATTCCTCACTTTCTATACATAGCGGAAATAAATAAATGAAATTGTGTCATTATATGGGTGGTTTAATTTTGTCATATATGCACTTGAACAATTTTTTGAGGGCACAAAAAATTAGTCCTGGTTTTCAATTATACAAACTTTGTTCAGCATCCCTAAATTCTTGTGCTTGGCTGAGTGTCACTTTATTCTTTTCATAAACTGGAGTTGGAGGGCCCCTTGTTGATTTTAATGGGGATTTCATTGGGATGAACTTTTATGCTGAGAAAGAGACTCCATTCCTACCGAGGAACACAATTCGTGAACTCCTGCTGCAGTTCAGCAAAATAATTCCATGGTGGTATGTCCTCCATACTTATGAGCCAAAGATTCTCTGGCTGGTTTATATATCTCTTCCTCTTTTTTACCTATGTTTACTCTCTCCTGCTTGATCTTATTAGTTTTTGTGCACATGGGTTACTCATTGTTAGGAAAAGTAATAATGGTGGAAAGCTTAACCAATATTGCACTTAATACAATAGCGGCTTCTTATGACGTCATACTGCAGCTAACAACAGGCATTATACAAATTTCTCATGTCGTTGAGCCGTTAATTTGTTTATTGAGAAAGCATTGTTTAAGGTTATTTGCATTCTCAAAAAATGTGCAGGCATTTTGCATTGACTATGAAATCACAGTGTTTAATTTACAACATGTGTTGTACAAGGCTAAGAGCAGTTAAAGCATGATCACAAATTGGTATGTAGTGAGGAGTCTAACATGCTCAATCACTGTAATACTGAGCGAATGAGAACTATTAGCAGAGAAATTAGTGCTATACACTAAACGCCTGGCCTGATTTGCCAATAAACTTCGCTGAGCACATTCTATTCTGGATAATGATTAACAACAAACAACTAGTCTCAAAGGACAGACACAGTGCTAGAAGCTCCCACACTAGGGAGTACTCACTACTGCACCAGGCCTGTCCTTCGGCAAACAACTAGTCTAACTGAAACAATTCCTGGATGACCGTAGGCCATCTGTTCCACTTGTTGTGAATCTATTGTTCAACCTGGAATTTCAAGGAAGCTGACCACACATCATCAGTAGAGATACAAAATGAATGAAAAGTACCTACAACAATTCCGTACATCAGTAGCCGAGGTTGGGTGTGGTAGCATATTTGAAACTGAAACATGAGTTTACTACCAATCATGTTGAATGTCAAACCATTTTTTAAATGCGTTAGCTTGTGCCAGTCATGAGTTGTTTTGATGTTTTTGTAGCTTCTAGAGTATACTTGCATCTCGTAGTTGGCCTGCATTTGAGAACATCCCCCTTGATAACAAATTGGTTGTTTCTGACATCTGTGGCTGGATTAAGTTGCAGCGTGACCTTGACACATATCCATACCACATGTCTTGTCAGCATGTCTGGCAGTTGCCCTGTACTCAATTGGGACTCTGGTGTCCATGTTAAAGCTATTGTACTTGTTTAAATGATAAGGTAGTCAAAGTTCCTGGTAGGTCAGGGTGGACACGGTCCGGGCCGGTCCGGTCCCTGACCGAGCCGTCACTTGGACCGGCCGCCGGCGGACCGAGCCGGACCGGACCGACCAGTCTGGCGGTCCTGTTTCTAGGGACCGGACCGGCGGCGGCAAAGCCCGGGCCGGACCGAGAGGACCGAGAGGACCGGCCAGTACACAAGCCAGAGCGCGCACTCGAGCTCCGACGGCGGCTGCTCCGGCTAGAGGAAGCGCAGCTCATCGACGAGATGTCTGCAAGCTACAGAAGAACCAATGGAAGCTAGAGTAACCAAGAACATCACCAATGGCAGCCCAACGGCGACGGACGGCCAGTGAACTGAGACGAAAGGGACGATGATCGATGCGGCGACGTAGGACCTCCCACGTCGATTTCTTTGGCTAAGACGACTAACCAGACTCTGGCGCATCCAATGGACAAGGTCACCGGGGCCAGAGAGTCCAGTGGCCGCGCGGACGACAGCCCCGCGGTGGCGGACGTAGACGACGGTAGTTTTCTTGCGCCCCCGCCACCTCTGGGTCGCCACGCACCCGCCACAGCCCCGCCACGCCCTCGCCACAGCCCCGCCATGCCCCACCCAAGCCCCAGCCACGCCCCACTCGGTGCTTACCGTGCTCCCGCCGCACTCCCGCCACGCTCCCGCCACGCCGATGCATCGGTTTGTCGGTCCTGCGAGCTGGCTCGGTGAAAGCCCGGACCGGACCGACGAATTTTCGGGCCGGAATCTGCAGCTCGGACCGGCTGTGTTTTTAGTCGGGCTAGGACCGAGCCGGCCTGGACCGAGCGGGCTACGAGCCGGTCTGAAGGACCGCTCGTTTCGTCCACCCTGACTGGTAGGTATGGTATAATATTTTCTCCATTTTATGGTTTCTTCATCGAAATATTTAGGCTTTAGGATTTTTCCCACTGTGTTGTTATTTAGTGCAATCTGACTCCAATCCCTAATTTGCCCCCTTTTGACATTTAAGTGCATGTAGTTGTTTGATATTCATGCATACATATCATCCATGTTTTACTTTTGCGGATTTCTCTATTACTCTGATGAGTTTATCACATTCTGCTGCAGGGCTACAAGTAAAAAAAGACCTGATAGTACAATAAGGAAATTTTCCAGACCTCACAAGTCTGATTCACAAGGTGAGAAAAGAACTTCACTCCTTCAGGTTGCTAAATTGTGCACAGTCATCACTTCGTCGGGCAATTCATCACTACCATGCTATATGAGAACAGTCTTGCTAAGCCTCAATCGACCGAGAGATAATGAAGTCTCAATCGATACTATATTTGTGAGATCTTACATTGAGATTTGTGCAATATTTTCTTTTTAGTTTTTTTTCCTTTTCTCTCTTGCATGTTATGTCACTTTTTCTGAACCAACATGTTATGTCACTTGACTGAGACTTGGTTAAATCTTAGTCGACTGAGACCTAGCCACACCCATATGAGAATATACTCCCCTTCATACTGCTTTTCGGTTTTCTAACCTCAGCTTATTTCCCTTCCCTAATCTTCTCCATTTTAGACAGCTCAAAGGGAGGAGAGAAAACTAAGGATCGGAAACCTTCCATATGTACTCTCTGTGATCCAGAATGTCATCCAGGTTGGGTCACTTTCAGTGTTAATTATTGATCATTGGTCACAGTCATTAATTGTTTCACCCCTGTGGTACCAGGACTCGTGGATAGATTATCAAAGTGGGCGTTCTTATGTACTCGGTGGCCGAGATATCTTGATTCTGGTGAGTCATTGCTTTCAGTTTTCCTGATCATCATTATACATGGGGTCATCAATCACTTTACTATGTTGCAAAATTCAGCTGATGCTACAAAAAAAGAGATGAGGTCCAGTGGTTATCCATTCCCGGTTTGGGACGATAGTGAGTTCATTTGTGTCTTTTTTATATTTATTACTCATTCTGTTGAACACCTCTCAACTACTGAACCTTTATTGTTGTGGTCAGCGGGCATGCGGTTGCTTAATAATTTTGAAGAGGAATTTAGTGAAGATATCTGGAGCGAACTTGAAAGAAGCGTTAATTCAAATATGTCTCAAAGTGTTGTCACATTGGCTTCATTCATTGGTAATTTTATTTTGTTCACTATAAGATCGTTTACTTTTGGCATTCTCTTCCCAATTTCATCACTAAATTGTGTGAATCATTACTCTTGTAGGACGAAAAAGGTGTTTTGCTTGCACAGGCGTATTCATAGACTGCAATGGGTCCACCACAAGAGTTCTAACCTCTGCAAGTTTGGTTAGGACTTCTGACGATGAAAACACTGTTGCTGATAACTTGAAGGTTGTTACTCTACTAATAATTGTTTAATTACCCCCTTTCTTTATTCATTATAACACTGGTTTAGTCCTACCGTATCATTTATTGCAGATTGTAGTGTGCCTTCCAGATAATCGACGTACCACAGGGACATTGCAACATTACAGTCTACATTATAACATTGCTGTCGTCCACATCATGGGTTTCTGCTGTTCTCGGACAGCACAAATCAACGATCAGATGCAAATGAAACCTCAGATGAAGGTAGTAGCTGTAGGGCGTGGCTACAAATCGGGTAAATTCTTGGCCACAAGTGGGATACTGATCGACAAACCAAGTAAGCTTAATTGCAAAGAGCTTAAGACCTCCACTTGTAAAATCACCAAGGTACGCTGTGTTTTTCGTATGGTGGAAATAAGTAGTTGCATCAAAATGAGTAATTAAATCCATCACCCCATCTGTATGGCTTACAAATACCGTCTTTTCCTCTTTGTTACTTATGTGTTTGTGCTAGGCTGGGATTGGAGGGCCTCTTATTGATTTGATGTAAATTTTATTGGCATGAACTTCTATGGCTTGGAAGAAACTCCATACGTACCAGTGAATATAATTTCAGAAGTCTTGAAGAATTTTGATGCACAAGGGTATGCTTCCTGTATTTATGTAATTTTGTGTACAATATGTTCATCTGCATAATATTCAAGCTTGAAAGTTTACTTTCCTCGATAGGACATCTGTTACCTTTTTGATCTTCTATAACTGATCACATTAACTAGAATCTGGAATAGTACTCTTGTGCATATGATAAATAACATACGGTAAGACCATCCTATGGTTGTGTCTGACTGTTGAGCATGTCAAATCGTAGATATGCAATATATGAAAGTATTGTATCGTATATCTCGTAGCATCACCCTAACCTGGAATTATAATGACAAAATCTGGATTAATTTTGGTTGTTGTTTTGAGGTTATTTTTTATTTTGAACTCGTGCCAGCTTTCAAGTCTAATCTTCTTTTACGGTTGAACCATTTTGCCTCTTAATGTTCAGACATATGTAGCAGTAAACTGATGTTGCAATGGTTTTGATCTTCTCTCTCGCGCGCGCGTGTGTGTTTGTTTAGCTATTTAAAATGTTCTTGTATGTTAAAACTATTTTTGGTCTGTTTGTAGGTCTGTTGCTGTCAGCGATAATCATAGCCCAAACAGGTATTGTTTATTTATTACGCATTCAATAAGACCTTTTGCTGGATATATACTCCAAACAAGGAGTATTATTTAGCAGCTTATTCATGTTTTACTCTTAACAGATGGCCTGTGCCCAAGCCGTTTTGGTGCTATCCGACATGGCATGAGCTTGAGGAAGAAGTAGATCTGGAGAAAGAACTTAAATACCAGCAGGAACTCTACTAATGTGATGAACTGTATATCGACGAATGCGTGCCTATCTTGCCCTCAAGCTGCTGATCCTGTGTAGCAAGTATGAAGTGTTCTGTAACTTAATTGTAACCCTGAAATACTAGTGTACGCACGCCTCTTTATGTGATGGACTTGTACCAAGGCTAAACTAGGTCTATTAAGAGATGGGTTCAGTTCAGGCTGGTAAAACCGTGTTTTGTGTGTGCGCTGAGTTTGAAGCTGTGGTTATTTGAAATTAAATTCATGATCACTTTTCATAAGAAACGTCGGTACAATTCTGACCCAAAGACTGGAACGTAGCGCTTCTTCTGGCAATGTCCTGGAAGTAGTTCCATTCTGCTTTGATCAACATAGATTCAAATAGGCTCCATCCATCGGCACTGACTTTAAGAACTTTGGCACAAACTCAAAAATAAATCTTCCACATTGGGTGACCAGTGCCTCTTGAATTTCATGCGGCACCCAATCGATCAAAGTGATCTACGGCATCAGTTTCCATGTTGATGCCTAGATCCCGCAACATGTCAAATGTGACGTGGTCTTCAGTACATAAACGAGAAGGTTGGTTAACTCTGTCAAACATACAACGTATCAGGCCACATCAGGAGATATTCACTTGTAGTTAGGAGATAGATAGGCGCATCTGTTTATCTTATATTTGGTTGTAACTAGCTCCTTTATCTCCTGTCTTTCTTCCTCTTTAAGTTGTATCTCCAACAACCTTGTACGCGTGATTAGGCTTCGCACACCTGCCTATATAACACGCAACACGTCGCCCACGATAGGGTAAGACGTTTCTGCTCTCGCACATGGTATACAGAGCCTTCATCTTCCAATCATCAAACCTAGCTCATCTCCAATAGTGCCCTAGCCATGTCTTCCTCCGGTTCCTCCCACCCAAACCTCAATCAGCAGGTCACGGAGAAGCTCACCCGCACCAACTACGTCCTGTGGCGCGCCCAGATCGTGCCGTAGATGCGAGGTGCCGATGGCACCACACCGGAGCCGCCCTGCTTCCTCGTCAGCAAGGACAAAGACGGGAAGGAATCATCAGCGCCCAACCCTCTCCACCCCATCTGGGTCCGGGAGGACCAACAGGTACTAGGCTACTTGCTGAATAACCCGTCCAAAGAAGTGCTCGTGCAGGTGACCGCGATCACCATGTCGCACGCGCTCTGGGTAGCTCTGGCGGGCATGTTCTCGTCCCAATCTCTGAGCCGGGTGAATAACATCCGCACAACTCTCATCAACGCGCAGAAGGGGAAGCAGTCCGTCGCCACCTTCTTCGCCCACATGCGCGGCATGGCGGACGAACTTGCCGCGGCCGGCAAGCCTCTCCAAGACGATGAGCTCGTCTCCTACATCCTCCATGGGCTGGACATGTACTACCAGCCCCTGGTGTCCGCCCTCGACGCCCGCATCATGCTGGTCTCCATCGACGAACTCTTCTCCATGATGAGTAACTTCGATCAGCGCGTGGTGCTCTTTCAGTCCTCGAGCGGGTTCAAGTCGTCTGCCAACGCCGCTTTTCGCGGCCGCGGTGGTGGCTCCTCTCGTCAGCGCGGGTCGCCTCGTCCCAGGGGCAAGCACTCTGGTGGGGGAAACAACGGCAACGGCAACTCCCGCGGAGGCCGGCCCTCCTTCACCAACAACAGGGGTCGCCGCGGCGGTTCCACCAGAGCGCGTCCAGATGCACCTCGCTGCTAGATCTATGGCAAGCCAGGGCACATGGCCAAGGACTGCTGGTACCGGTATGAGGACGATGATGACTCCTCCCAAGATGAGGACAAAGTTGTTGCTGCTGTGGATGGCTCCTATGGGATCGACACCAACTGGTACGTCGACAGCGGCGCCACCAACCACATCACCATTGAACTTGAAAAGGTGACCATGAAGGAAAAATACCGCGACAAAGATCAAATCCACACTGCTAGTGGAGAAGGTATGAGGATAAACCACATTGGTCACTCAACTTTTAATACCCCTAGTCGTAAAATTCATCTTAGGAAAATCTTGCATGTTCCTAGTGCCAACAAAAGTCTTCTCTCTGTTCATAGAATTGCTCTTGACAATAATGTCTTCCTTGAATTTCATCCCTATTTCTTTTTGATCAAGGATCAGGCAACGGGAAGAATCCTATAACGCGGTAGATGTGTTCGAGGGCTCTACCCGTTGATTCCGAAGCGCACAAGATTCAATAAACGAGCTTTTGGTGTTGTCAAACTCTCGTCAACACGGTGGCACGATCGATTAGGACATGCTTCTTTTTCTTTAGTTGAAAATTTGCTTAGGAAAATAAGCTCCCGCATGTTGGTGAGCGCAATGTTGAAACTATTTGTGATTCTTGTCAGCGAGCTAAAAGTCATCAATTACCTTATCCAATTTCCACCAGTGTTTCTACCAAACCATTGCAATTGATCTTTTCTGATGTGTGGGGCCCTGCTCCTAGTTCTGTTGGTAGACACACCTATTATGTGAGTTTTATTGATGACTACAGTAAGTTTTCTTGGATCTATCTTTTTAAGAAAAGATCCAATGTTTTTCAAGTGTTCCAAAATTTTCAAGCACTTGTTGAGCGCAAGTTCGACTCTAAAATCATTGCTGTCCAGTCTGACTGGGGAGGGGAATATAAGAAGTTGAACTCCTTCTTCCAAACTCTTGGCGTCTCACATCTTGTGTCATGCCCTCACGCTCACTAACAAAATGACTCAGCTGAACGCAAGCATCACCAGATTGTTGAAGTTGGCCTCGCTCTATTAGCCCATGCCTCCATGCCCCTCAAGTTTTGGGACGAAGCATTTCTTACTGTTGTCCACATTATTAACATACTTTCTAGCCATGTCACAAATAATGAAACTCCAGTAGAACGCCTCCTTCACACCAAACCAGACTACACTACACTTCATGTCTTCGGCTGTGCATGCTGGCCAAATCTACGTCCCTACAACAAACGCAAACTAATGTTTCGTTCCAAGCAATGTCCTTTTCTTGGATATAGCGCACAACACAAGGGTGTAAAGTGCCTTGACATATCCACGGGTCGTGTCTATATCTCATGTGACGTCGTCTACGATAAGACCAAGTTTCCTTTTTCAGATCTTCACCCAAATGCTGGTGCCCTCCTTCAGAAAAAAATTCTTTTGCTAACCTCTAATCTCCTTAGCTATGATCAAGGGGGCATTAACAATTGTGATGATCATATGTTGGCTAACCCTCTAAACAATGCGCATGAGTCTTTTGTTGATGTTCCAGGGGCGCCAAACAGTGAAAACGGCGATGAAAATGGTGAAGAAATCGTCCCAACGATCTATATCGCGTGTGCCGCGGCATGGGGAACATATCCTCCTCAGGATCTCTGCTGCAGAGAACAAGGTAATCATCTCCGGGATCTGCGCCAGGTGACAGCCGCGAATCTGCGGCGGACGAGCCAGACGCGCCAGCCGCGGTCGGCCGCACGCGCGCCATCGACCCGCTGCTTGACTGGCGGCCACCTCCGACCGGGCGAGGCGCGCCCTCCGGCCCGCGCCAATCGCCAGTTGCCATGCGGCAGTCCGAGGATGGCCAGGACCGCACACATTTTGCGGCCTAGCCCGTGTGCTACAAGCGGCGTTCCCTCGTTCGCCAGGCGGGCGTGGAGACAGCCCCTGACTCCAGCGGGCCCGCGTCATCACAGGCTCATGATGAGCCCATCAGCCCCCTGGATCTTTTGCGGCTCCCACCGCACCAGCGCCTCGGCACGTTGCCACAGAAGATCAGGTCCGCTCCGAACTGGCTGTTGCAGGCGGATCGTCCTCGGGGGCCGTCGCTGTCCTATCTCCAGAAAGGGCTACAGGATCCTTTGCGACCGCAAACTCTCCTGCACCTCAACGTCGCAGAAGGCTGCAACAAGGTGTAATCCAACCTTTAAATTACAAAAATATAACCAAATATGGTTTAGTTTGCTCTATAGGTGAACCAGGAGAGCCCAGCACTCTTGAAGAGGCTCTTAGTAACGAAAAATGGAACAGGGCAATGTGTGAAGAATACAAAGCTCTAGAGAAAAACAAGACATGGCACTTGGTTCCTCCACAGCAAGGTAAAAACCTTATTGATTGCAAGTGGGTGTTCAGAATTAAGAGGAAATATGATGGAACTATTGATCGTTATAAAGCTAGACTCATTTCAAAAGGCTTCAAACAACGGTATGGTATAGATTATGAGGACACCTTTAGTCCAGTTGTTAAAGCTTCTACCATCCGTCTTGTCTTGTCTATTGCCGTTTCCAGAGGCTGGAGTATCAGACAATTAGATGTACAGAACGCGTTTCTTCACGGTGTTCTAGAAGAGAAAGTGTACATGAAACAACCTCCTGGGTTTGAAAGCAAAAGTGCTCCCTCTCATGTTTGCAAACTTGACAAAGCACTGTATGAACTAAAGCAAGCTCCAAGGGCATGGTATTCCCGTCTCTGCCATAAGATGCAGGCACTTGGCTTTATTCCATCTAAGTCTAACACCTCATTGTTTATTTACAGCAAGTCCAACACATGCATATTTGTTCTCATATATGTTGATGACATTATTGTGACAAGCTCATCTAATGAAGCAATCATAGGATTGTTAAAGGACTTGGGTGCAGATTTTGCTTTGAAGGATCTTGGAAACTTGCATTTCTTCCTTAGAATTGAGGTGAAGAGACACAAGGGTGGGCTTCATCTCTCCCAGGAAAAGTATGCAACTGATCTGGTGAAAAAGGCTGGTCTGCAAGGATGTAAACCCTCACCCACTCCTTTATCGTTCAGAAAAATGATCTCTCACAGAAGGGCACTCTTGAATCAAGAGGACAGCGCAAGATACAGAAGTTTGGTAGGGGCATTGCAGTATCTCACCCTCACTAGGCCTGACATTTCCTTTACTGTTAACAAAGTATGTCAGTTCTTGCATGCAACTACTACTGTTCACTTGACAGCTGCAAAACGTATAGTCAGATACGTCAGAAACACATTGAGCATTGGTCTAAATTTTAGCAAGTCACCCTCTACTCTTGTCAATGCTTTCTCTGACTCTGATTGGGCAGGATGCCTAGATGACAGAAGATCAACTGATGGGTTTGCAGTGTTTTTTGGACCTAACTTAATCTCATGGTGTCCACGAAAAATAGGCTACTGTCTCTAGATCAAGTACAGAGGCAGAATATAAAGCATTAGCTACAACAGGGATCATATGGGTTCAAGCCATGCTGAAGGAGCTTGGTGTGAAAACTACACAAGCCCCGTGTCTGTGGTGTGATAACATTGGTGCCACCTATCTTTCCGCAAATCCAGTCTTTCATGCCAGAACAAAGCACAAATTGATTTCCATTTTGTCAAAGAAAGAGTTGCTCAGAAGCAACTTGACACTCGGTTTGTGCATTCCAGAGATCAAGTTGTAGCTGGATTCACAAAGGCCTTACCTGTAAGAAGCTTTGAAGATTTCAAGCATTATCTCAACTTGACCAAGTTGTGATTAAGGAGGGTGTCAAACATACAACATATCAGGCCACATCAGGAGATATTCACTTGTAGTTAGGAGATAGATAGGAGCATCTGTTTATCTTATATTCAGTTGTAACTAGCTCCTTTATCTCCTGTCTTTCTTCCTCTTCAAGTTGTATCTCCAACAACCTTGTACGCGTGATCAGGCTTCGCACAACTACCTATATAACACGCAACACGTCGCCCACGATAGGGTAAGACATTTCTGCTCTCGCACAAACTCTGCCTAGATCCTACAGAGGAGCCGACCGCTTCACATAAAGAGTGGTCCCTGTAGAAAACTGAAGAGAGAGAAGAAAAGTGCAGATGCCCAGTTTTCTTTTTATGTACTCCCATTTGGAGGAGTATTTGACAAAAAAAACTACCACATTAGGCGTTGCCGTCTCACTGAACTACCACATTCAAAAAAGTGACTGATAACTACCAAAAATTTCTAATGTTGTGACTAAAAACTACCACTTTTGAAAAACGGCCAATTTAGATGATTTAAACACGTTTATGACATGCGGGACCCACCCGTCAGGGCTGACGTGGCGGCAAAGTCAACTCCGTTTATTTTGACCGCTAAGTTGACCATTATGATAGGTGGGGCCCACATGTCATTCTTCTTCCTCCTCTCTCTATCTTTCTTTGGCATTTTACCAAACACCTCCTGTGCATGGGAGGGAAGCAGGTCAACTCCGATGACGCGCCCGTCGTGAAGACGCCCTCGCTTCTCCTGACCGAGGAAGATGGTCCACAGGACGACCCATCCTCGCGCACCCAGGACGACAGCGAGGTGCGCGCCTCACCTGCTCGAGGTGCTTCGCCAAGGTGCTCGCGCTGCAGGAGCTGCTCACCGTGGTGCTCGCGCACTACGGCCGAGCCTTGTGGAAGGCGGGAGCCTCGATGTCATGCTCCAGCAGAAGGGGAGGAGGGTGTTGCGCAGCTCCGGCTCACCCGCGGTCGTCGCAGGAGATGAAAGCGAGGCCGGAGCCGGGTGCTGCTGCTTGCGGCCGCTGCTACTGCTACTATGCTGGAGGATGTCATGGTGGACTTTTTGGAGGTGGCAGCGAAGGACACGGCTCCGATGACCGTAAACACGGCAGTGGCCTGCAATGGAGTGCGGCCTGCAGCTCGGTGGCGTGGGCTCGGAGTTCGAGGAGCGACTCCGGGAATATGCCGTGCGCGTCGGAGAGATGTAGGAAGCCGTCGAGGAGGCAGTCGATGGTGTTTGACCCGCTGTGTAGTGCGGCAAGGGCTTCGGGATGAGCAGGAGCTCGGCGAGCGCGGAGTGGGTCGCGTCAAGGTGTGCAAGGCCCGTGGTGCTATTGCTTGCAGCCGCTGCTGCTGCTCCTTGCCATTGACCATGAGCTCCAGCTCGAAGGGAGGCCAACGAGGGCGGTGATACGTCTCCAACATATCTATAATTTTTGATTGTTCCATACTATTATATTATCTGTTTTGAATGTTTAATGGGCTTTATTATACACTTTTATACTATTTTTGGGACTAACCTATTAACCAGAGGCCCAGTCCAAATTGCTGTTTTTTTGCCTATTTCAGTGTTCCGCAGAAAAGGAATATCAAATGGAGTCCAAACGGAATGAAACCTTCGGGAGAGTCATTTTTGGAATAAACGCAATCTAGGAGACTTGGAGTGGACGTCAAGGAAGCAACGAGGCAGCCACGAGGCAGGGAGGCGCGCCCAGGGGGGTAGGCGCGCCCTTCACCCTCGTGGGCCCCTCTTGGCTCCCCTGACCGACTTCTTTCGCCTATAAATACTCATATACCCTGAAAACATCCGAGAGCACCACAAAACCCTATTTCCACCGCAGCAACCTTCTGTACCCGTGAGATCCCATCTTGGGGCCTTTTCTGGCACTCCGCCGGAGGGGGAATCGATCATGGAGGGCTTCTACATAAACACCATAGCCTCTCCGATGAAGTGTGAGTAGTTTACCTCAGACCTTCGGGTCCATAGTTATTAGCTAGATGGCTTCTAATCTCTCTTTTTGGATCTCAATACAAAGTTCTCCTCGATCTTCTTGGAGATCTATTCGATGTAATACTTTTTGCGGTGTGTTTGTCGAGATCCGATGAATTGTGGGTTTATGATCAAGATTATCTATGAACAATATTTGAATCTCCACTGAATTCTTTTGTGTATGATTTGTTATCTTTGCAAGTCTCTTTGAATTATCAGTTTGGTTTGGCCTACTAGATTGATCTTTCTTGCAATGGGAGAAGTGCTTAGCTTTGGGTTCAATCTTGCAGTGTCCTTTCCCAGTGACAGCAGGGGCAGCAAGGCACGTATTGTATTGTTGCCATCAAGGATAAAAAGATGGGGTTTATATCATATTGCTTGAGTTTATCCCTCTACATCATGTCATGTTGCCTAATGTGTTACTCTGTTCTTATGAACTTAATACTCTAGATGCATGCTGGATAGCGGTCGATGTGTGGAGTAATAGTAGTAGATGCAGAATCGTTTCGATCTACTTGTCGCGGACGTGATGCCTATATACATGATCATGCCTAGATATTCTCATAACTATGCACTTTTCTATCAATTGCTCGACAGTAATTTGTTCACCCACCGTAATACTTATGCTATCTTGAGAGAAGCCACTAGTGAAACCTATGCCCCCGGGTCTATTTTCCATCATATAAGTTTCTGATCTATTTTATTTTGCAATCTTTACTTTCCAATCTATATCATAAAAATACCAAAAATATTTATCTTATTATCTCTACCAGATCTCACTTTTGCAAGTGGTCGTGAAGGGATTGACAACCGCTTTATGGCGTTGGTTGCAAGGTTCTCATTTGTTTGTGCAGGTACAAGGGATTTGATTGTAGCCTCCTACTGGATTGATACCTTGGTTCTCAAAAACTGAGGGAAATACTTACGCTACTTTGCTGCATCACCCTTTCCTCTTCAAGGGAAAACCAACGCATGCTCAAGAGGTAGCAACACTAGTAGAAAAAGGGGCTTTTGTCCAGGTTGGTAAGGCCCTTTAGTCCCGGTTTTTGAACCGGGACTAAAGGGTCATTACTAATGCCTCTCCCCTTTAGTCCCGGTTCTTACACGAACCGGGAGTAAAGGCCGCGGCCACGTGGAGCTCCACCTTTAGTCCCGGTTGGTAACACCAACCGGGACTAAAGGAAATTTTATGAATTTATTTTAAAATTTTTTTTGAATTTTTTTTATTTTCAAATTTCTGAATTATTTTAACCTCTAATCTCTAATCATCACCCCTCATCACTGCTCAATTTATCCTCTAATCTCTAATCACCCCTCATCATTCCAAATCATCTAACTTCCCGAACGGTCACCCATCCTCCCACTCCCCCAGCCTGAGCACGCTTAACTTCCGGGTTCTATTCTCCCTTGTTTCCAAGTCTGCACTTGTTGTTTTCCTGACAATAGTAAGATGTCAATCCTATTAACCCTCAGGAATTTTGCTTGAGCATGAAGTGACACATTTCACTGTTTGAGTTTGAAACTATTGTTTTAAAAAACAATAATTATTTAGTAACACTAATATTTCTTGAATAATTAGTTTGACCATTGTTTGACCACAGTTTGACCAGATTTGACCAAAATTCAAAATAACTGAAATAATTATTTAGTAACACTAATATTCTAAAATAATTAGTTTGACCATTGTTTGACCACAGTTTGAATTTTTTTTGATTTTTTCCACTCTAGATCTTAAAAGCCCCGTAACTTTTTTTTTCTGTTAGGTTTTTGAGGATTTTGAAAAATTTTAACGAGGTTATCCCAGTTAAATTCGGATGTAACTTTTCGAGTAGATGATTTTTCATATAATTTTTTTTTCATCTGAGTTATGCCCATTTTACAAATTCCTGAGAGATTATTCAAATAAAGTCGAAATTCATATTTGTTAATTTTCCCAACAACTAGACCACATATCACATGGGAAAGTTATTTTATTTTATTTTTTTGACATTTCCATCATTTTCTTTTTTTTTCTAAAACTGAAAAGGCGGTCCACGGGTGGGGGGGGGGTAGAGTTTGAAAATGGGACCTTTAGTACCGGTTCGTGCCATGAACCGGTACTAATGCCTCAAAGCCCATTAGTACCGGTTGGTGGCACCAACCGGGACTAAAGGTCTAACCTTTAGTCCCGGTTGGTGCCACCAACCGGTACTAATGGGCATCGCACCCTTTAGTCCCGGTTTGTGGCACCAACCGGGACTAAAGGGCCCAGGTGAACCGGGACTAATGCCTTAGCCGCACGAACCGGGACGAATGCTCACATTAGTCCCGGTTCGTGACTGAACCGGGACTAATGTGAATACTCCCCTGTGACCAAAGCCCTGTTTTCTACTAGTGCAAGAAGGATTTCTGGCGCCGTTGCCGGGGAGTCTACGCACAAGTCAAGACATACCAAGTACCCATCACAAACTCTTATCCCTCGCATTACATTATTTGCCATTTGCCTCTCGTTTTCCTCTCCCCCACTTCTAAAACAATTTTCGAAAACCTTGGCCTTTTCTTCGCATTCTTCCCGTATGTCTTTTTGTTTGTGTTTCCATGTGCCTTCTATTTGCTTGCATCTTTGCTTGCTAAAAATCTATTGATGTGGATCCACTTAAAGTGTTCTACTTGGATCATCTTCGATCTATTTGTGCTCGTGCTGAAACCCCAACTAGTTTAGTTGAGGGAAGATCTTTAGATGAGCATGCTCATTTTGTGCATCGTTTGTCTGAAAAGGGGAAGCTCTTAAGGTATCAAATAAATAGTTTGCTATGCTATGCTTAGAATCTTTGTGAAATTTATGATTTTACTTGTTGCTCTAAGAACCCTAAAAAACACCTTCCCTACCTATGTGAGTTTAATGATAATGAAATCTTATCTTGTTATGGAAAGGGTGTTTATAGTTACTATGATATCGAACAAATTGAAGAATTTGTCGTTTTTAAGGGTGCTCATGAAGTTGCTTCTTTGATTGAAAAGTATGATATTACTCTCTACAAATCTGAAAATTCCGACATACTTAAATATTGCTATGAAAACTATACTCATAATGTCTATGTCAAAGAATTTATTGAGAGGATGACCGTTGCTTTGGAAGAAAATAATGATATGCATGAATCTATAGATAATGATGATTCCGATGATTTGATTGAAATATCCCTTTATGAACATGATGCTTGCTATTCTTGTGGCCAAGATGCCAATATTTTTGAAGATGAATTTGCTATAGTTCCTTATGTTAAACATGATTTCACCCATACTTGGTAGTTCCTTCGATGAATAGCATGATTGCAATGATGTTATTATAAATTCTCTTGGTGTCAATTGTGCTAATAATATGCAAAATCCTAAGATTGGGGATGCTAGTTTTGCTATGTCTACTACTTGTTGCAATGATCATGATTGGGGTGATTCTTCTTATGATCTTGAAAATTTATTTAAGCCCCATGATGAATATGAGATTGATAATAATGTTTGCAATAATATTAAAAGTGGGTTTGGAGAGGTCATGACTTTAGTTAATGTTAATCCCACTATTTTGGAAGAGTGTCAACTTTGCATACATGTGGACCGTGTTAAGAATATGTTTTGTGATAGCTATATTGTTGAATTTGCTTATGATCCTACATGTAATTATTATGAGAGAGGAAAATATGGTTGTAGAAATTTTCATGGTACTAAATTACCTCTTGTTATGTTGAGATTGCTATTGTTTCTCTCTTCTTCCTTGCATATGGTAGTTTTTGCTTGCCTTGATAATTTGTTTGCTTATAAAATGCCTATGAATAGGAAGTATGTTAGACTTAAATGTGTTTGTCACATGTTTCATGATGCTCTCTTTGTGTTTCAATTATTATCTTTCGTGTGAGCATCGTTGAAATCTTATGCCTAGCTAGGGGCGTTAAACGATAGCGCTTGTTGGGAGGCAACCCAATTTTATTTTTGTTCTTTGCTTTTTGTTCCTGTTTAGTAATAAATAATTCATATAGCCTCTGGTTAGATGTGGTTTTATGTTTTAATTAGTGTTTGTGCCAAGTAAAACCTTTAGGATAACCTACGGTGATAGTTAATTTGATCTTGCCGAAAAACAGAAACTTTTGCACGCACGAGAATAATTTTCATAAATCACAGAAACGTGATTTTTAGTTGATTCTTTTTGAAGAAGATTAATAAACAAATTACCCAGGACTTCCTAATTTGGTAGAATATTTGGGGTTCCAGAAGTATTCGAGAGTTACAGATTGCTACAGACTGTTCTAGTTTTGACAGATTCTGCTTTTCGTGTGTTGTTTGCTTATTTTGATGAATCTATGGCTAGTATCGGGGGGTATGAACCATAGAGAAGTTGGAATACAGTAGGTTTAACACCAATATAAATAAAGAATGAGTTCGTTACAGTACCTTAAAGTGGTGGTTTGTTTTCTTGCACTAACGGAGCTCATGAGATTTTCTGTTGAGTTTTGTGTTGTGATGTTTTCAAGTTTTGGGTAAAGATTTGATGGATTTTGGAATAAGGAGTGGCAAGAGCCTAAGCTTGGGGATGCCCAAGGCACCCCAAGGTAAAATTAAAGGACAACTAAAAGCCTAAGCTTGGGGATGCCCCGGAAGGCATCCCCTCTTTCATCTTCGTCCATCGGTAACTTTACTTGAGGCTATATTTTTATTCACCACATGATATGTGTTTTGCTTGGAGCGTCTTGTATGATTTGAGTCTTTGCTTTTTAGTTTATCAGAATCATCCTTGCTGTACACACCTTTTGGAGAGACACACATGAATCGGAATTTATTAGAATACTCTATGTGCTTCACTTATATCTTTTGAGCTAGACAATTTTGCTCTAGTGCTTCACTTATACCTGTTTAGAGCACGGTGGTGGTTTTATTTTGCAGAAATTATTGATCTCTCATGCTTCACTTATATTATTTTGAGAGTCTTTTAGAACAGCATGGTAATTTGCGTTGGTTATAAAATTAGTCCTAATATGATGGGCATCCAAGTTGGGTAAAATAAAAACTTTCATATGGAGTGCATTAAACACTATGATAAATTTGATACTTGATAATTGTTTTGAGATATAAAGGTGGTAATGTTAGATTCATGCTAGTTGGGTAATTATGAAATTGAGAAATACTTGTGTTAAAGTTGGAAGGTCCCGTAGCATGCACGTATGGTGAACATTGTGTGACAAATTGGAAGCATGGGGTGTTGTTTGATTGCCTTCCTTATGAGTGGAGGTCGGGATCACGTGATGGTTAACTCCTACCAACCCTTCCCCTAGGAGCATGCGTAGTAGTACTTTGCTTCGAGGGCTAATAAACTTTTGCAATAAGTATATGAGTTCTTTATGACTAATTTGAGTCCATGGATTATACGCACTCTTACCCTTCCGCAATTTGCTAGCCTCTACGGTACCGTGCATTGCCCTTTCTCACCATGAGAGTTGGTGCAAACTTCGCCGGTGCATGATAACCCACAAGTATAGGGGATCGCAACAGTTTTCGAGGGTAGAGTATTCAACCCAAATTTATTGATTCGACACAAGGGGAGCCAAAGAATATTCTCAAGTATTAGCAGTTGTGTTGTCAATTCAACCACACCTGGATAACTTAGTATCTGCAGCAAAGTATTTAGTAGCAAAGTAGTATGGAAGTAATGGTAATAGTGGCAAAAGTAACAGTAGCAGTTTTGTAGTAGTTGTAACAGCAGCAATAGTAAAGTAAATAAGCAAAGAGCAATATGTGAAAAGCTCATAGGCATTGGATCAGTGATGGATAATTATGTCGGATGTGGTTCATCATGTAACAGTTATAACATAGGGTGACACAGAACTAGCTCCAGTTCATCAATGTAATGTAGGCATGTATTCCGAATATAGTCATACGTGCTTATGGAAAAGAACTTGCATGACATCTTTTGTCCTACCCTCCCGGGGCAGCGGGGTCCTATTGGAAACTAAGGGATATTAAGGCCTCCTTTTAATAGAGTACCGGATCAAAGCATTAGCACTTAGTAAATACATGAACTCCTCAAACTACGGTCATCACCGGTAAGTATCCCGATT
This sequence comes from Triticum aestivum, assembly GCF_018294505.1. Taxonomy (NCBI): domain Eukaryota; kingdom Viridiplantae; phylum Streptophyta; class Magnoliopsida; order Poales; family Poaceae; genus Triticum; species Triticum aestivum. The sequence continues at coordinate 30,468,622 of NC_057802.1, forward strand.
ATTGTCACTTTGGGGGTTAACGGATCATAACACATAATAGGTGACTATAGACTTGCAAGATAGGATCAAGAACTCACATATATTCATGAAAACATAATAAGTTCAGATCTGAAATCATGGCACTCGGGCCCTAGTGACAAGCATTAAGCATAGCAAAGTCATAGCAACATATCTCTCAGAACATAGTGGATACTAGGGATCAAACCCTAACAAAACTAACTCGATTACATGGTAAATCGCATCCAACCCATCACCGTCCAGCAAGCCTACGATGGAATTACTCACGCACGGCGGTGAGCATCATGAAATTGGTGATGGAGGATGGTTGGTGATGACGACGACGCCGAATCCCCCTCTCCGGAGCCCCGAACGTACTCCAGATCAGCCCTCCCGAGAGAGTTTAGGGCTTGGCGGCGGCTCCGTATCATAAAACGCGATGAATCTTTCTCTCTGATTTTTTTCTCCGTGAACGTGAATATATGGAGTTGGAGTTGAGGTCGGTGGAGGTCCACGGGGCCCATGAGGCAGGGGGCGCGCCCCCCACCCTCGTGGACAGGGTGTGGGCCCCCTGGTGCTGATTCTTTTGCCAGTATTTTTTATTAATTCCAAAAATTTGCTCCGTGGATTTTTAGGTCATTCCGAGAACTTTTCTTTCTGCACAAAAATAACACCATGGCAATTCTGCTGAAAACAGCGTCAGTCCGGGTTAGTTCCATTCAAATCATGCAAGTTAGAGTCCAAAACAAGGGCAAAAGTGTTTGGAAAAGTAGATACGACGGAGACGTATCAACTCCCCCAAGCTTAAACCTTTGCTTGTCCTCAAGCAATTTAGTTGACAAACTGAAAGTGATAAAGAAAAACTTTTACAAACTCTGTTTGCTCTTGTTGTTGCAAATATGTAAAGCCAACATTCAAGTTTTCAGCAAAGATTATGAACTAAACATATTCACAATAACACTTAGGTCTCATGTTTACTCATGTCAATGGCATAATCAACTAGCGAGCAATAATAATAAAACTCGGATGACAAGACTTTCTCAAAACAATCATAATATGATATAACAAGATGGTATCTCGCTAGCCCTTTCTGAGACCGCAAAACATAAATGCAGAGCACCTTTAAAGATCAAGGACTGACTAAACATTGTAATTGATGGTAAAAGAGATCCAGTCATAGTCATACCCAATATAAATTAATAGTAATGGATGCAAATGACAGCGGTGCTCTCCAGCGGGTGTTTTTTAATAAGAGGGTAATGACTCAACATAAAAGTAAATAGATAGGCCCTTCGCAGAGGGAAGCAGGGATTTGTAGAGGTGCCAGAGCTCGATTTTGAAATAGAGATAAATAACATTTTGAGCGGTATACTTTCATTATCAACATAACAACTGAGAGATCTCGATATCTTCCATGCTACACACATTATAGGCGGTTCCCAAACAGAATGGTAAAGTTTATGCTCCCCCACCACCGACAAACATCAATCCATGGCTTGCCCGAAACAACGGGTGCCTCCAACTAACAACAATCCTGGGGGAGTTTTGTTTGCAATTATTTTTGATTTGATTTGAGCATGGGACTGGGCATCCTGGTGACCAGCCATTTTCTCGTGAATGAGGAGTGGAGTGCACTCCTCTTGAGAATAACCCACCTAGCATGGAAGATACAGACAACCTAGTTGATACATGAGCTGTTCGAGCATACAAAACAGAATTTCATTTGAAGGTTTGGAGTTCGACACATACAAATTTACTTGGAACGGCAGGTAGATACCGCATATAGGAAGGTATGGTGGACTCATATGGAATAACTTTGGGGTTTATGGAGTTTGGATGCACAAGCAGTATTCCCGCTTAGTACAAGTGAAGGCTAGAAAGAGACTGGGAAGCGACCAACTAGAGAGCGACAACAGTCACATGCATTAAAATTAATCAACACTGAGTGCAAGCATGAGTAGGACATAATCCACCATGAACATAAATATTGTGAAGGCTATGTTGATTTTGTTTCAACTACATGCGTGAACATGTGCCAAGTCAAGTCACTCAAATCATTCAAAGGAGGATACCACCCTATCACTATTGGAATCCAGTTATTTGCCGTCTGCCAGTTCTTTGCCGTCCGCTTGCACAAAATGGATGGCAAAGAGCTGGCTGATGGCAAAGAAGGTCTTTGCCATCAGCCAGTTCTTTGCCGTAAGCTGGCGGACGGCAAAGAGGGAGGTGGGCCCCACTAACGAGCAGCTAAAAAAACTAACGGCCTCCTCTTTGCCGTCCGCTAGCGGATGGCAAAGAGCAAAAAAGCGGACGGCAAAGCGGGCGGACAGCAAAGGGATTAACCTAACTAACGGCTACCCCCACCCCGCCCCTCCCTCTCTCTCTCTTTCTGTCCGCCTCTCCCCGACGAGACCACCGCCGCCCCTCGCCCCGTCGCCCCGACCAGCCGCCGCCCCCTTGCCCCGTCGCCCCACCACCTGCCGCCGCCCCCTCGCCCCTCGCCCCGTCGCCCCACCACCCGCCGCCGCCGCCCCTCGCCCCGTTGCCCCACCACCCGCCGCCCCTTGCCCGGTCGCCCCACCTGCCGTCGCCGCCCCCTCGCCCCTCGCCCCCTCGCTCCGTTGCCCCACCACCCGCCGCGGCCGCCCCCTCCATCGGGCCGCCGTCGCCCCCAGCCGCTGCGGTCCCCCTCCACAGGGCCGCGGCCGCCCCCACCCGCCGCGGCCTTCCCTCCAAGGGCCGTCGCCGCCCCCACCCGCCGCGGCCTCCCCCTCCATCGGGCCGCCGCCTCCCCCTCCACCGGCCACCCCGACCCACCGGTGAGTAATCTTTCCCCCCTTTTTTTAGTTTAGTTTATTTTAGATTTTTTAGTTTATTTAGTTTTTGTTTTAGTTATAGTTTTACTTTAGTTTTGGTTTTAGTTTAGTTTTAGTTTAGTTTATTTTAGATTAGTTTTAGTTTAGAAGAAGAAGACGAGTAGAAGGAGGAGGAGGAGGGAGGAAGAGGAGGAGGGAGAAGAAGAAAGAAAAGAAGAAGAAGAAAGAAGAAGAAGAAGAAGAAGAAGAAGAAGAAGAAGAAGAAGAAGAAGAAGAAAGAAGAGGAATATGAGGAGGAGGAGGGAGGAAGAGGAGGAGAAGAAGAAGAAGAAGAAAAGAAGAAGAAGAGGAAAAAGGAGAAGAAGAAAAAGAAAAAGACACCCTGACACCCCGACACCGACACCCTGACACTCCGACCCCGACACGCCACCCCGACACCCCGGCACGACACCCCGACCCCCGACACCCTGACACCACACCCCGACCCCGACCCCGACACCCCGACACCCCGACCCACACCCCGACCCCGACACCCTGACACTCCGACCCCGACACGCCACCCTGACACCCCGGCACGACACCCCGACCCCGACCCCCTGAGACCACACCCCGACCCCGACACCCTGACACCACACCCCGACCCACACCCCGACTCCGACCCCGACAACCTGACACTCCGACCCCGACACGCCACCCCGACACCCCGGCACGACACCCCGACTCCCGACCCCCGACACCCTGACACCACACCCCGACCCCGACCCCGACACCCCGACCCCGAAACAGCACCCCGACCCCGAAACAACACCCCGACCCCGACACGGCACCCCGACCCCGACACGACACCCACGACACCAGAGGCCGACGGGGTCATATATTTGTGAATTATGAGTTAGGTCATATATTTTTCGATTTTGTTATGAAAAACATCATATATAATTGTGTTGATCGGGTAGATTTAAATGTGCAGTTGTTTCATCGTTGCGAGGTCTGGTGTTCGACGACCTCCCCGTGCGTTTGACGAGCTCTGCCCCTTCGTTCGTGGGTGAGCACAAATGACATGTCCTCCTCCCCCTTAATTATTTGCTCTATTCCGGTGTTCGTGCCGATGAAACTTGCTAGCTAGCTATATATGTGTCTTGAATCATCAGTATGCGTAACCAATATGTGTCTCCCGTTCGAAGGGTTATAGTTATAAATATGCATGCATTTGCATATTTATAACCGTGATTCTTTCGAATTGTCCAACGCTATCCATGGACAGCCCGAGTATGTGTAGATTGGGTTCGTTTTCCCATATGCTTTGCTCCGGATCCAACGCATAAATTTCGTCAGTGCCTCCCCTGTTGTTCTCTGGGTACACATCCTCTTTGTTTATTGCAGAGACGTGTATCAGGAGAACAGCGGGGAGGTGCTGCCGAAATTTTGTGTCGGACCCAGAGCATAGCATGGGAAAATGAACCCAATCTACACATACTCGGGTGGGATTAGGACCTATCATTACCTATTAGAGTGTAGGTTGCATGGACGTAATAAAATTGACAAACTAGATCAACTGATGAATATATACATGGTGAATTATATATATATATATATATATATATATATATATATTGTGTGTGTATCCAGTAGCTCTGAAAGTCAAGATGAGTGATCGTGCGTGGATGTACACCGGTCACACTGGTCAGAACAAATGGAGCACTGAATGGTTCACAAAAACCAAGGGGTTTGTGCAAGCCACATTTGCAAATGGCCACAGGAAAACCTGCTGCCCCTGTTTCTGGTGCGGCAATTGGGAAAAGAGGACAGAGGCTGAAATGGGCAAACACCTGCAGAAGAGTGGTTTTACGCCCGATTATACGGTGTGGACATTTCATGGTGAGTCTGCCCAACGTGACCGAGCTGAGGTGGATCGTCGTTGCACCGACGAGCATGGTACCGGGATGGAAAACATGGTGCAAGACTTGGATGATGCTCGGGATTCGGATGAGGAGATGGAGGAATCTGCAAAGGCCTTCAATGAAATGTTGGAGTCTTCAAAACGTGCGCTCCACGAGCACACTGAGCTTTGTCAGTTGGATGCCATCTCACAAGTAATGGCTCTGAAGGCTCAGTTCAACTTGGGCAGAGAATGCTACGACGCAATGGTGACATTATTTGGAGGCTTTCTACCCAAAGGCCATGTAATGCCTGCAAACCTGTACCAGTCGGACAAAATCCTCCGTGCACTGAAGATTCCCTATGAGAAGATACATGCCTGTGAGAAAGGATGTGCCTTATTTAGGCTTGACTATGCAGACTTGAACTATTGTCCCATTTGCAAGTCTTCCAGGTATGTTGTGGTAGACAACGGTATGGGTGAGAAGACGCAGACCAAAATCCCCGTTAGTGTTCTTCGGTATATGCCAATCGTACCAAGACTTCAACGTCTTTTCATGGTCAAAGAGACGGCCAGACAGATGACATGGCACAAAACGGGCAAAAGAACCAAACTAGATGCAAATGGGAATCTGATGATGGTACACACATCGGATGGTGTTGCGTGGAAAAAGTTTGATGAATTACATGCTAACAAAGCGGCAGATCCGAGGCATCCTCGAGTCGGCATCAGCACGGATGGGTTCAGTGTGTTTGGTCTGACGGCAGCCCAATACAGTTGTTGGCCCGTGCCGTTTATGAAGTGCAGCCACGTGCTAGAATATCTCCCCCAAAGGAAGAGGATTATGAACCTCACATTAACCCAGACACAGGAAGGAGAATTCTTCCAAGAGACACGTCTTTCCAAAAAGCGTTTCAAGAACCGCTATACTTCACCCCAAAACATTGAAGTAGACAGCGACAGTGAATCCGACATCACCCCAGAGGAGGAACAAGAAGAGCCGGAACAATAAGAGGTTACTGCTGCGGATGACCTGTCAATGCTTGACCGATTACGTCAAGGTGGCCTTCCACATGTTGATGCCACTGAACCCTATGAGCCTGTCATTGATTATAGTGATGATGATGATTATGCATTTATTGATGATAGTGATCGAGATTATTAGTAGTTTGTGTCAGGTATTCAATTTTTTTATGTTGTACTTGATGATGATACACTTAAGTGATATACATATTATTATTCATGTCGGTATTTTTTTATGTTACTACTTTCGTTTACTCTTTGTCATGGCAGGTGTTGAAAGATGGTGGGCGCTGGTCGGGAGCGCTCCGAGGCCCCTTCTTCGTCGGCGCGTGGTGGGCGGTCTTCCATTCCACACGCACCTCTCCGCTGAGCGTTGCTGGACAGTATGGCGACACCGCCAGGCCCTTCTTCGTCGACCGCGTTGCCCAGCAGGGGACAAGGTAAGGGAGGGAAGAAGAGAGGAGTTGGAGCATGTGGTCGTGGGAGAGGAGATAGGGTGACTGCTAGGGCGCCTTCCTCGCCGCCACCCCCAGCTGTTTCACTCGAGCACGTGACTGCTAGGGTGGACTCGTCCGAGGAGGAGGCTACACGGACTCTGATCCACAAGCCTACGGTCCATGGGCCTTCGGACCACGAGCCTCGGGTCGACGGGCCTTTGGCCCACGAGAGTTTGGCCCACGAGACCCCGGACGAGCACACGTCTGGATGGGGTACCTGGCTGGATCAGCCTGAGGGGCCGAGTGGCCATGCTGATGATGGCGGGGAGCCGACTGATATTGAGGAGGAGGGGGGCACCGTCTACCAATGTGGTTGTACACGGCTCCCGTCCGTGCCGGCGACCCGCGAGCAGAGGTGGTTGATTTTCCCTGATGGGGAGAGGTAAGTGCATTTAATCCTTTTGTACCTTCTGCATTCATGTTTCTTCAAATATCTAATGCGTTGGCCTTGTCATGCTGCAGGGGTTGGGACCACCATCATAGTGTCCGCCGGCCCAACTCCGTCCTTGGAGTTCTTTGTCGGCAAAACTTCCCGGGGTTTGTCACGTTGCCTGGTGAGGGTTGGCTTCCAGGGCTTGGATTGAGCTGGGAGCACTACTTGGCTGCCTCGGCCCCGCTGGGTGAGATTATCGACGGTGTCTTGTGCAAGACGAGGCAGACGTGGTGATCAGAAAGTTCTGGGTAATTTCTCCTTTACACAATTAAAAATCTTCAACTAGCTAGTTATTAATTGTACTAATCAATATTGTCTCATTTGATTGCAGACATTCTATAGGTGTGAGGAGGGATAGGAGGAGGACGCGGCAAATGTTATCGATAACGTCTGCAAGCGCCTACTACAGAACTTACGACACGAGGCTCGGGTGCAGGATGTTCGAGACTACTACGCCTTGCATGGTATCAAGAAGACCAAGCCGCCGTGCCGCGAGAAGTTCCTGAGTAAGGAGGAGTACATGAAGGTAATTCTTAAGGTCTTGCACTTACTTCCTTCATTTAGTAATTCATAGCCGTAGCGCTCAAGTTTCTATTTGCTAACTTAGGCGCCTCCGAAATGGTGTGCGGATCGGATGGATTGTTGGGAGGTGTTGGTCAATGAGTGGTGCTCAAAAGAATGGCTAGCCCTCCACAACGAGGCCAAGGACAAACGTGCCCAAATGGAAGGTGTGCCACACCATCAAGGCAGCTCCAACTTATACCAGTTCGGGCGGAACTGGGTATGTGGTTTGCTTCATGATTCATGCAATTCATTCATCATGCTAGCTTGAGCCCTTTAATTACTAATTTACTTTGTTTATCTCTTTCAGGCACGCTACAATAAGGCGGACAAGGTGCTAGAGGTGTACGACCTCTATGCCATGGCCCACACTGCCTCTTACAAGAAAGTCAAGGCATTCTCTCCGTCTGACCTCGATGATCCAAACAACTTCACCAACATCTCCTCCCACGACAAGCTTGTGAAATATAGAGATTAGGGGAAGGCGAGGAAAGGGGAGGACTTTAACCCGAGCCAGGGTCCCATTGATCGAGAGCTTGTGATGATATCTGGTGGCGGGAGGTCCCATGGCTCCATAGCCATTGGAGATGGACTTATCCGTTGTCCTAGCACTCTCCCGGAGATCAAGGCGCGCCAGTCGAGCTCCGCTCCTGAGATAAGGCCTCGTGAACGGCCAGTCCAACTCGCCTTCAAGGTTAGTTATACGTACTCAGCTATCTTTCTCCATTACATTGTGTGCGCTTCCATCAATGATTACAAATGGTAACGAGGAGTGGTGTTGCAGGCTGCTATACAGAGTGAGCGAGATAGAACGGAGAAACTTCTGGCGGAGGCGGCGGAGAGGCAGCGGGAGTTGGAGGAGAGGACAACAAAGATGTTGGAGGAGGAGAGGGCACGGAATGACATGCAGGCAAGGGCCATGTACGAGCTCCTTGTGGTAAGTTTCTTCCGCAGATTAGCCAAAACATTCATGTAGTGTTTGTCTCATTACTAACTAGTATGACCGAGTCGTCAAAACCAAATGTGCAGTCTGTGTGCGAGAAGTCCGGTCAGACCGCTCCGCCGATGCCAGAGATTGCTCCTGGGACCACGGTGAGTTTAAGTTGAATGAACATTACTTGCTAGTCTTAACATTTGAGTGTCATCATGCTAACGAGACATTGGAAATGATCTTTGTGCAGTGTAACTCCAAACAAGCATCGCACGATCCTTCTCCAGCTACCGGCACGAGTCAGCCCGCTCCTACACCTCCCTGATCATGGTAAGTTTCTCTAGTGTTTTGCTTAACAAATGCATAAAGACCTAGACTTAGCTTTATTTCCTCCAATATGCTTACCATAATGACCTAAAGTTATCTTCTTTTCCTCCAAAATGACTTAATAAGCTTACTAACCTCCAAAACCATCCATTTTACCTAAGTTAGCTCTAAAACGATCTATACTTAGCTTTGTTTCCTCCAAAATGACCTAAGTTAGCTCTAATATGCTTAGTTAACTAGGTTTGCTCAATAATGACATGTACTTAGCTTACTTATCTCAAAAATGGCATAATTAGCTTAGTTAGCTCATAAACGATCCATTTTACCTAAGTTAGCTCTAAAATGACCCATTTTACCTTAGTTAGCTCATAAATGATCCATTTTACCCAAGTTAGCTCTAAAATGACCCATTTTACCTAGATTAGCTCCAAAATGATCCATTTTACCTACGTTAGCTCTAAAATGACCCATTTTACCTAGGTTAGCTCCAAAATGACCCATCTTACCTAGGTTAGCTCTAAAATGATGCATTTTACCTAAGTTAGCTCATAAACGATCCATTTCACCTAGGTTGGCTCATAAACGATCCATTTCACCTAAGTTAGCTCAAAAACGATCCATTTGACCTAGGTTAGCTCCAAAATGACCCATCTTACCTAGGTTAGCTCTAAAATGATGCATTATACCTAAGTTAGCTCATAAACGATCCATTTCACCTAGGTTAGCTCATAAACGATCCATTTCACCTAAGTTAGCTAAAAAACGATCCATTTGACCTAGGTTAGCTCCAAAATGACCCATCTTACCTAGGTTAGCTATAAAATGATGCATTATACCTAAGTTAGCTCATAAACGATCCATTTCACCTAGGTTACCTCATAAATGATCCATTTCACCTAAGTTAGCTAAAAAACGATCCATTTCACCTAAATTAGCGCATAAACGATCCATTTCACCTAAGTTAGCTCATAAACGATCCATTTCACCTAAGTTAGCTCATAAATGATCCATTTCACCTTAGTTAGCTCATAAACGATCCATTTCAACTAAGTTAGCTCATAAATGATCTATTTCACCTTAGTTAGCTCATAAACGATCCATTTCAACTAAGTTAGCTGATAAATGATCCATTTCACCTAAGTTAGCTCATAAATGACATATACTTCTTCTTCTAGTCTTCTTCTTCTAGTCACCTTTTTCTAACTTTCTTATTTGTCATTTTGCAGATTTCATTCACTTCATGGAAGCTAGCTTGCTATGATGGAGTGCTTGGTTTTTCTTTCATTCTCTTCTAGTATTCTTCTAGCTTGCTACGATGGAACTTGCTATCTTGATGAAACTTTGCATTGTAATATGTATGGATGGAACAATGTGTATGTGCAACTTGCTATGTATGAATGGATGCAACTATATATGTATGTAGGATGAAACTTATGTGCTGGATATGTCATATGTTTGTTGTTAAATAGACCTGTGAAATATATATATATATATATATATATATATGTCATATATATTTGCTGTGAAAATTGTTGGATTTAAAAAAACAGAAAAAAGAGGAAATGCAGGATCTTTGCCGCCAGGCGTTGATGGCAAAGGCACCTTTGCTGTCCACCGCGAACGGCAAAGAAGCCATGTAGCGCCCAGCTGTGCTCCCTGGGAGCTAACCCATTTGGTCAGTTTTCCTACAGCGGCGGACGGCAAAGCCTTTTCCTACAGTGGCAGACGGCAAAGAATCACCACATTTTCCTACAGCGGCAGACGGCAAAGGCCTGATGGGCAGTGACGTCCAGCTGACGTCATTTGGCAGACGACAAAGGCCTGATGCTTTTTGCCGTTAGCGGCGGACGGCAAAGGCTGCCGTTAGCCACCTAACGGACTAACAACATATTTATTGCCGTCGGCTTTCTTTGCCGTCAGCTGCTGATGGCAAAGACACCTTTGCCGTCCGCTTCAAAAAGTAGACGGCAAAGTAGCTCTTTACCGATCCTATCTTTGCCGGAGCCTTTTGTCGTCCGTGGCAGACGGCAAAGGCCTTTGCCGTCCACCATCCTTGCCTTTGCTGTCTGCCGTGGCAGATGGCAAAGTAGCTGATTCCTGTAGTGTATCATACCACATCACAACCATTTTAATAGCATGTTGGCACGCAAGGTAAACCACTATAAACTCCTAGCTAATTAAGCATGGCATAAGCAACTATAATCTCTAATTGTCATTGCAAACATGTTTATTCATAATAGGCTGAATTAGGAACGATGAACTAATCATATTTACAAAAACAAGAGAGGTCGAGTTCATACCAGCTTCTCTCATCTCAATCATTTCATCATATATCGTCATTATTGCCTTTCACTTGCACGACCGAACGGTGTGGATAATAATAATAGTGCACGTGCATTGGACTAAGCTGGAATCTGCAAGCATTCAACTCAAGGGAGAAGACAAGGTAATATGGGCTCTTGGTTAAATCATCAATAATGCATATAAGAGCCACTCAACATTTTCATCATGGTCTTCTCCTCTCGACCCCCAAAGAAAATAAAATAAATAAAACTATTTACACGGGAAAGCTCCCAACAAGTAAAAGAAGAACGAGAAATCTTTTTGGATTTTCTTTTAATTACTGCTACTACAGACATGGAAAGTAAACTAGCTAAAAGCTACAACTATTTTTTTGGTTTTTCTTAAGGTTATTTAAACACACAAGAAGAAAACTAGAAAAAGAAATTAAACTAGCATGGATAGTACAATGAAAAAGTATGAGCACCGACAACTAAAATGAGTGCGTGAACATGAATGTAATGTCGGTGAGAAATTCGTACTCCCCCAAGCTTAGGATTTTGGCCTAAGTTGGTCTATGCCCATGGATCGCGGCTACTCTCTCCGGTGTATTGAGGAGTGTCATCAGACTGCCACTGGCTGGCGATCTCCTTCGGTTCCCACCGATAAAAGGACGGTCGATAAGGGTCAAGTGGTGGTTTTGGCTCAGGCTCTGGAGCTGATGTCTAGCCCCGGTACGCATAAACGGCTATTCGAGCTGGTCATGGAGGAAGTCGGTGAGGCCGGCATCATTAGCCAAAGAATAAAAATCATCATGAATCCCGGCTGCTCTCAAGAACTCATCACAAGGCCATTTGCACGGCCGAACTTCCGCGACGCGAGGGAGATTATACTTGGGCTTTTTATTCTCCTTGGCTTGTTTCTCCTTCGAGCTTTGTCTAGAAGAGCCCCTCAAAAATCTCTTCATCATTCTCTGAAAATTCTGAAATTTTTAGTAACTCAAAATAAAAGTGAACCAAACTCAACAAAATTGATAGCAACTACTCCCACAAGTGCCTAGAGACTATATCATGCATGAGAACTACTTGGGACCATATAAATTTGACATGCAAGCTCAAGAATAGGGTCACCTTAGCAGCAAAAATTTGCAATGAATAAAGCACTAGAACAAAAACTAATTGGACCATTGGAGGAGTTACATACCAAAGAACAATCCCCCAAAGCAGTTTTGTGAATGGAGCTTTGAGCAAGGAGATCGAGCAAAATGAGCTAGAACTCGTGCTTGAGCTGGATAGTGATTTTTTTGGGAGGAAGAAGAAGAGCATGGGTGCAGGATAAAGTGGAGGGGGGCCATCGTGGGCCCACGAGGAAGGGGCGTGCCCTGGACCCTCGTGGCCATGTGCTTGCTCCCCCTGCTGTGTTCTCAGTGCCAGATATTCTCAACTATTTTCCAGAAAAAATCATACTAAATTTCCAGGGCATTTGGAGAACTTTTATTTTCGGGGTATTTTTTTATTGCAAGGATAATTCAGAAAACAGACAAAAATACTAATTTTTCTTTATTTAATCTAAATAACATAAAGTAAAAAGAGGGTACAGAAGGTTGTGCCTTCTAACTTCATCCATCTCATGCTCATCAAAAGGAATCCACTAACAAGGTTGATCAAGTCTTGTTAACATACTCATTCCGAATAACATGGAACCGAAGAAATTTTGAATAACACTAGGTTACCTCAACGGGGATATGCACATACCCAATAATAAGAATATCATATTTCTTCTTGATAGTAGGAAGAGGAAATTCAAAACCTCCAATAATAATCGATGTAATTTTTCCAATAGAATTGATACTGTGAACTTGAGGTTGTTTCCTCGGAAAGTGTACCGTATGCTCATTACCATTAACATGAAAAGTGACATTCCCTTCTTTGCAATCAATAACAGCCCCTGCAGTATTCAAAAAGGGTCTACCAAGGATAATCGACATACTATCATCCTCGGGAATATCAAGAATAACAAAGTTCGTTAAGATAGTAACGTTTGCAACCACAACAGGCACATCCTCACAAATACCGACAGGTATATCAGTTGATTTGTCAGCCATTTGCAAAGATATTTCAGTAGGTGTCAACTTATTCAATTCAAGTCTACGATATAAAGAGCGAGGCATAACACTAACACCGGCTCCAAGATCACATAAAGCAGTTTTAACATAGTTTCTTTTAATGGAGCATGGTATAGTTGGTACTCCTGGATCTCCAAGTTTCTTTGGTATTCCACCCTTAAAAGTATAATTAGCAAGCATGGTGGAAATTTCAGCTTACGGTATCTTTCTCTTATTTGTAATAATATCTTTCATGTACTTAGCATAAGGATTCACTCTAAGCATATCAGTCAAACGCATACGCAAAAAGATAGGTCTAATCATTTCAGCAAAGCGCTCAAAATCCTCATCATCCTTTTTCTTGGATGGCTTAGGAGGAAAAGGCATGGGTTTCTGAACCCATGGTTCTCTTTCTTTACCGTTCTTCCTAGCAACAAAGTCTCTCTTATCATAACGTTGATTCTTTGATTGTGGGTTATCAAGATCAACAACAGGTTCAACCTCTACATCTTATTATTGCTAGGTTGAGCATCAACATGAACATTATCATTAACATTATCACTAAGTTCATCTTCATCACCAGATTGTGTTTCAGCATCAGAAATAGAAATATCATTGGGATTCTCAGGTGTGTCAACAATAGGTTCACTAGAAGCATGCAAAGTCCTATCATTTTTCTTTTCCTTCCTCTTTTTAAAAGGACTAGGTGCATCTACATTATTTCTCTGAGAATCTTGCTCAATTCTCTTAGGGTGGCCTTCAGGATACAAAGGTTCCTGAGTCATTTTACCTGTTCTAGTTGCCACTCTAACAGCAAAGTCATGTTTATTATTTAATTCATCGAGCAAATCATTTTGAGCCTTAAGTACTTGTTCTACTTGAGTGGTAACCATAGAAGCATGTTTACTAATGAGTTTAAGTTCACCCTTAACTCTAGACATATAATCACTCAAGTGTCCAATCATATAAGCATTACTCTTCAATTGTCTACCAACATAAGCATTAAAGTTTTCTTGTCTAGCCAGAAAGTCATCAAATTTATCCAAGCATTGGCTAGCAAGCTTAGTAGACGGGATTTCAACTTTATCATATCTATAGAGAGAATTTACCTTCACTACCTGTGTCGGGTTATCAAGACCATGTATTTCTTCAATAGGTGGTATATTAAGGCCATGTATTTCTTAGACAGGAGGTAAATTCTTAACATCTTCAGCTTTAATACCTCTTTCATTCATAGATTTCTTTGCCTCTTGCATATCTTCAGGACTGAGAAATAGAACACCTCTTTTCTTCGGAGTTGGTTTAGGAGTTGGCTTAGCAAGTGTCCAATTATTTTCATTAGTCAACATATTATTCAATAGCAATTCAGCTTAATCAATAGTTCTTTCCCTGAAAACACAACCAGCACAACTATCCAAGTGGTCTTTGGAAGCATCAGTTAGTCCATTATAAAAGATATCAAGTATTTCATTCTTCTTAAGAGGATGATCAGGCAAAGCATTAAGTAACCGGAGAAGCCTCCCCCAAAATTGTGGGAGACTCTCTTCTTCAATTTGCACAAAATTATATATTTCCCTCAAGGCAGCTTGTTTCTTATGAGCGGGGAAATATTTAGCAGAGAAGTAATAAATCATATCCTGGGGACTACGCACACAACTAGGATCAAGAGAGTTAAACCAAGTTTTAGCATCACCCTTTAATGAGAACGGAAATATCTTAAGGATATAATAGTAGCGAGATTTCTCATCATTGGTGAACAAGGTGGCTATATCATTCAATTTAGTAAGATGTGCCACAACAGTTTCAGATTCATAGCCATAAAAAGGATCAGATTCAACTAAAGTAATTATCTCAGGATCGACCATTATCAGTAACAAAGATAGGTGAAGTAGCAAAAGCAGGGTCATATCTCATTCTACCATTCAGAGTTTTCTGTTTCAGTTTAGCTAATCACTTCTTAAGATCAGATCTATCATTGCAAGCAAGAAAGTCTCTAGCAGTTTCTTCATCCATAACATAACCCTCAGGAACAACAGGCAATTCATATTTAGGGGGAGAACCTTCATCATCACTATCTTCAATAATATCAGTTTCAAGAATTTCATTCTCTCTAGCCCTAGCAAGTTGTTCATCAAGATAATCACCTAATGGCACAGTAGTATCAAGCATAGAAGTAGTTTCATCATAAGTATCATACATAGTAGAAGTGGCATCATCAATAACATGCGACATATCAGAATTAATAGCAGAAGCAGGTTTAGGTGTCGCAAGCTTACTGATACGTCTCCAACGTATCTATAATTTTTGATTGTTCCATGCTATTATGTTACCCCTTTTGGATGTTTATGGGCTTTATTTTACACATTTATATCATTTTTGGGACTAACCTACTAACCGGAGGCCCAGCCCGTATTGCTGTTTTTTTGCCTATTTCAGTATTTCGAAGAAAAGGTATATCAAACGGAGTCCAAACGGAATGAAACCTTCGGAAGCGATCTTTTTGGAACAAACGTGATCCATAGGACTTGGAGTGCAAGTCAAGAAGCAGCCGAGGCGGCCACGAGAGGGGAGGGCGTGCCCCCCTGTCTCGTGGGCCCCTCGGGCGGCCACCGACCTACTTCTTCCTCCTATATATACCTACATACCCTGAAAATATCCGAGGAGCACCCGAAACAGAATTTCCACCGCCGTAATCTTCTGTATCCGCGAGATCCCATCTTGGAGCCTTCGTCGGCGCTCCGCCGGAGGGGGAATCGATCACAGAGGGCTTCTACATCAACACCATAGCCCCTCCGATGAGTTGTGAGTAGTTTGCCACAGACCTTCGGGTCCATAGTTATTAGCTAGATGGCTTCTTCTCTCTTTTTGGATCTCAATACAATGTTCTCCCCCTCTCTTGTGGAGATCTATTCGATGTAAACTCCTTTTGCGGTGTGTTTGTCGAGATCCGATGAATTGTGGGTTTATGATCAAGTTTTATCTATGAGAAGTATTTGAATCTCTGAATTCTTTTATGTATGATTGAGTTATCTTTGCAAGTCTCTTCGAATTATCAGTTTGGTTTGGCCTACTAGATTGATCTTTCTTGCCATGGGAGAAGTGCTTAGCTTTGGGTTCAATCTTGCGGTGTCCTTACCCAGTGACAGAAAGGGTTGCAAGGCACGTATTGTATTGTTGCCATCGAGGATAAAAAGATGGGGTTTATATCATATTGCATGAATTTATCCCTCTACATCATGTCATCTTGCTTAATGCGTTACTCTGTTCTTTATGAACTTAATACTCTAGATGCAGGCATGAGTCGGTCGATGTGTGGAGTAATAGTAGTAGATGCAGGCAGGAGTCGGTCTACTTGTTGCGGACGTGATGCCTATATACATGATCATGCCTAGATAATCTCATAATTATTCGCTTTTCTATCAATTGCTCGACAGTAATTTGTTCACCCACCGTCATACTTATGCTATCTTGAGAGAAGCCTCTAGTGAAACCTATGGCCCCCGGGTCTATCTTCCATCATATTTGCTTCCGATCTACTTTTATTTGCATCTTTACTTTTTGCATCTATATTATAAAATACCAAAAATATATTTACTTTATCATATTTTCTCTATTAGATCTCACTTTCGCAAGTGGCCGTGAAGGGATTGACAACCCCTTTATTGCGTTGGTTGTGAGTTCTTTGTTTGTTTGTGTAGGTGCGTGGGACTTTCTGAGGAGCTTCCTACTGGATTGATACCTTGGTTCTCAAAAACCGAGGGAAATACTTATGCTACTGTGCTGCATCACCCTTTCCTCATCAAGGAAAACCAACGCAAGCTCAAGACGTAGCAAGAAGGATTTCTGGCGCCGTTGCTGGGGAAGCTTTCACCAAGTCAATACATACCAAGTACCCATCACAAACTCATCTCCCTCGCATTTACATTATTTGCCATTTGCCTCTCGTTTTCCTCTCCCCCACTTCACCCTTGCCGTTTTATTTGCCCTCTCTTTCCCAATCTTCTCCTCTCTTTTTCGCTTGCCTTTTTCCGTTTGCTTGTGTGTCGGATTACTTCTTGCCATGGCGCAAGATAATACCGAGTTGTGTGATTTTTCCAATACCAATAATAATGATTTCCTTAGTACTCCGATTGCTCCTCTTAATGATACTGAGTCTTGTGAAATCAATACTGCTTTGCTAAATCTTGTTATGAAAGATCAATTCGCCGGCCTTCCTAGTGAAGATGCCGCTACTCATCTAAACAGCTTTGTTGATTTGTGTGATATGCAAAAGAAGAAAGATACGGATAACGATATTGTTAAATTGAAGTTATTTCCGTTTTCACTTAGGCATCGTGCTAAAGTTTGGTTTTCGTCTTTGCCTAAAAATAGTATTGATTCTTGGAACAAGTGCAAAGATGCTTTTATCTCTAAGTATTTTCCTCCCGCTAAGATCATCACTCTTAGGAACGATATTATGAATTTTAAACAACTTGATCATGAGCATGTTGCCCAATCTTGGGAAAGAATGAAATTAATGATTTGCAATTGCCCTACTCATGGTTTGAATTTATGGATGATCATACAAAATTTTTATGCCGGTTTGAACTTTGCTTCTAGAAATCTCTTAGTTTCAGCCGTGGGAGGCACGTTTATGGAAATTACATTAGGAGATGCTACCAAACTTCTTGATAATATTATGGCTAATTATTCTCAATGGCAAACCGAAAGATCTTCTAGTAAAAAAGTGCATGCTATAGAAGAAATCAATGTTTTGAGTGGAAAGATGGATGAACTTATGAAATTTTTTGCTACTAAAAATACTCCTCTTGATCCTAATGTTATGCCTTTGTCTACTTTGATTGAGAATAATAATGAATCTATGGATGTGAACTTTGTTGGTAGGAATAGTTTCGGTAACAATGCTTATAGAGGAAACTTTAATTCTAGACCGTTCCCTAGTAATTCCTCTAATAATTATGGAAATTCCTACAATAATGCTTATGGTAATTTTAATAAGATGCCCTCTGATTTTGAGAATAGTGTGAAAGAATTTATGATTTCTCAAAAGAATTTTAATGCTTTGCTTGAAGAAAAATTGCTTAAAGTTGATGATTTGGCTAGGAACGTTGATAGACTTTCGCTTGATGTTGATTCTTTGAAACTTAGATCTACTCCTCCTAAGCATGATATCAATGAGTCTCTCAAAGCTATGAGAATTTCCATTGACGAGTGCAAGGAAAGAACCGCTAGATTGCGTGCTAAGAAAGATTGCTTTGTAAAAGCGTGTTCTTCTAGTTCATATGATAATAATGATGAAGATCTTAAAGTTATTGATGCGTCCCCTATTAGATCTTTGTTTTGCAATATGAATCTTGATAATGATGGGACTGAATATGATCCACCCTTGCCTAGAAGGCGTTCCAAAAATACGGAATCTTTAGATCTTGATGCTAAAATTGGTGAAAGTGAGATTGAAGAGATTGAAACTCTAGATAATAAATTTACTATTGCGGATTTCAAGGAATTTAATTATGATAATTGCTCTTTAGAAAGTTGTATTTCCTTGTTGCAATCCGTTGTTAATCCTCCTCATGCTTATAGTCAAAATAAAGCTTTTACCAAACATATCGTTGATGCCTTGATGCAATCTTATGACGAAAAACTTAATTTGGAAGTTTCTATACCTAGAAAACTTAATGATGAGTGGGAACCTACTATAAAGATTAGAATTAAAGATTTTGAGAGTTTTGCTTTGTGTGATTTGGGTGCTAGTGTTTCCACGATTCCGAAAACTTTATGTGATATTCTAGGTTTCCATGATCTTGATGATTGCTCTTTAAATTTGCACCTTGCGGATTCCACCATTAAAAATACCATGGGAAGAATCAATGATGTTCTCATTGTTGCAAATAGAAATTTGGTGCCCGTAGATTTTATCATTCTTGATATAGATTGCAATCTTTCTTGTCCTATTATTCTTGGTAGACCTTTCCTTAGAACGATTGGTGCGATTATTGATCTGAAGGAAGGGAATATTAGATTCCAATTTCCATTAAGGAAAGGCATGGAGCACTTTCCAAGAAAGAAAATCAAATTACCCTATGAATCTATCGTGCGAGCTACTTATGAATTTAGTGCCAAAGATGGCACTACTTAGATCTATCTTCGCTTTTATGCCTAGCTAGGGGCGTTAAACGATAGCGCTAGTTGGGAGGCAACCCAATTTTATTTGTGTTTTTTGTTTTTGGTTCTGTTTAGTAATAAATTTATCATCTACCTTCTGTTTAGATGTGTTTTTCTCTTTTAATTAGTGTTTGTGCCAAGTAGAACCTATAGGATTTTCTTGGATGATGAAAATTTGATCTTGCTGAAAATTCCAGAAACTTTCTGTTCACGAAAACAATTGTTTAAAATCACCAGAACGTGATAAAATACTGATTACAATTGCAGTAGATCAATTAGAAAATTGTCTAGAACTTCCTATTTTGGTAGAATTTTTGGAGTTCCAGAAGTTTGCGTTAGTTACAGATTACTACAGACTGTTCTGTTTTTGACAGATTCTGTTTTTCGTGTGTTGTTTGCTTATTTTGATGAATCTATGGCTAGTGAAATAGTTTATAAACCATAGAGAAGTTGGAATACAGTAGGTTTAACACCAATATAAATAAAGAATGAGTTCATTACAGTACCTTATGTGGTGGTTTTGTTTTCTTTCACTAACGGAGCTTACGAGATTTCTGTTGAGTTTTGTGTTGTAAAGTTTTCAAGTTTTGGGTAAAGCTTTGATGGACTATGGAATAAGGAGTGGCAAGAGCCTAAGCTTGGGGATGACCAAGGCACCCCAAGATATTCAAGAATAGCCAAAAGCCTAACCTTGGGGATGCCCCCGGAAGGCATCCCCTCTTTTGTCTTCGTTTATCGGTAACTTTACTTGGAGCTATATTTTTATTCACCACATGATATGTGTTTTGCTTGGAGCATCTTGTTTTACATTAGTCTTTGCTTTTTAGTTTACCACAATCATCCTTGCTGTACACACCTTTTGGGAGAAGCCTACTTGATGAGAATTTGCTAGAATACTCTATGTGCTTCACTTATATCTTTTGAGCTTGATAGTTTTTGCTCTAGTGCTTCACTTATATCTTTTAGAGCACGGTGGTGGATTAATTTTGAAGAAATTGTTAGTCTATCATGCTTCACTTAAATCATTTTGAGAGTCTTTTAGAACAGCATGGTATTTGCTTTGGTTACAAATTTGGTCCTAGAATGATGAACATCCAAGTTGGGTATAATAAAAACTACCATAGAAAGTGAATTGGATGATAGGATCAATTTGATGCTTGATAATTGTTTTGAGATATGAAGGTAGTGATATTAGAGTCATGCTAGTTGGATAATTATGAATTTAAAGAATACTTGTGTTAAAGTTTGTGATTCCCGTAGCATGCACGTATGGTGAACCGCTTTGTGATGAAGTCGGAGCATGATTTATTTATTGATTGTCTTCCTTATGAGTGGCGGTCGGGGACGAGCAATGGTCTTTTCCTACCAATCTATCCCCCTAGGAGCATGCGCGTAGTACTTTGTTTTTGATGACTTCAAGATTTTTGCAATAAGTATATGAGTTCTTTTGACTAATGTTGAGTCCATGGATTATACGCACCCTCACCCTTCCACCATTGCTAGCCTCTCTTGTGCCGCGCAACTTTCGCCGGTACCATACACCTACCATCTTCCTTCCTCAAAACAGCCACCATACCTACCTATCATGGCATTTCCATAGCCATTCCGAGATATATTGCCATGCAACTTTCCACCGTTCCGTTCATATGACACGCATTACTTTTGTCATATTGCTCTTTGCATGATCATGTACTTGACATCGTATTTGTGGCAAGGCCACCTTCATAATTTTCATACATGTCGCTCTTGATTCATTGCATATCCTGGTACACCGCCGGAGGCATTCATATAGAGTCATATCTTGTTCTAGCTTTGAGTTGTAAATCCATAAAAGTGTGATGATCTTCATTATTAGGGCATTGTCCAAGTGAGGAAAGGATGATGAAGACTATGATTCCCCCAAAATTCGGGATGAGACTTCGGACTTTATAAAAGAAAAAAAAAGGGAAAAAAAGAAAAAATAAATAAGAGAAAGGCCAAAAGAAAAAAAGGAGGCCAAAGATAAAAAAATAAAAATAAAGGAAAATAAAAATGAGAGAAAATGAGAGAAGGGACAATGCTACTATCTCTTTTTCCACACTTGTGCTTCAAAGTAGCACCTTGATCTTCATGATAGAGAGTCATATACTAGTGGGAATTTTTCATTATAGAACTTGGCTTGTATATTCCAATGATGGGCTTCCTCAAATTGCCCTAGGTCTTCGTGAGCAAGCAAGTTGGATGCACACCCACTTAGTTTCTTTTGTTGAGCTTTCATATATTTATAGCTCTAGTGCATCCGTTGCATGGCAATCCCTACTCACTCACATTGATATCTATTAATGGGCATCTCCATAGCCCGTTGATACGCCTAGTTAATGTGAGACTATCTTCTTCCTTTTGTCTTCTCCACAACCACCATTCTACACCACATATAGTGCTATGTCCATGGCTCACGCTCATGTATTGTGTGAAAGTTGAAAGAGTTAGAGATTATTAAAGTATGAAACAATTGCTTGGCTTGTCATCGGGGTTGTGCATGATTAAATACTTTGTGTGATTAAGATAGAGCTTAGCCAGACTATATGATTTTGTAGGGATAACTTTCTTTGGCCATGTTATTTTGAGAAGACATGATTAATTTGATTAGTATGCTTGAAGTATCATTATTTTTATGTCAATATGAACTTTTATTTTGTATCATTTGGATCTGAACATTCATGCCACAATAAAGAAAATGACATTGAGAATTATGCTAGGTAGCATTCCACATCAAAAATTTTGTTTTTATCATTTACCTACTCGAGGACGAGCAGGAATTAAGCTTGGGGATGGTTGATACGTCTCCAACGTATCTATAAATTTTTGATTGTTCCATGCTATTATGTTACCCCTTTTGGATGTTTATGGGCTTTATTTTACACATTTATATCATTTTTGGGACTAACCTACTAACCGGAGGCCCAGCCCGTATTGCTGTTTTTTTGCCTATTTCAGTATTTCGAAGAAAAGGAATATCAAACGGAGTCCAAACGGAATGAAACCTTCGGAAGCGATCTTTTTGGAACAAACGTGATCCAGAGGACTTGGAGTGCAAGTCAAGAAGCAGACGAGGCGGCCACGAGAGGGGAGGGCGCGCCCTTCCCTTGTGGGCGCGCCCCCCTATCTCGTGGGCCCCTCGGGTGGCCATCGACCTACTTCTTCCTCCTATATATACCTACGTACCCTGAAAACATCCGAGGAGCACCCGAAACACAATTTCCACCGCCGTAACCTTCTGTATCCGCGAGATCCCATCTTGGAGCCTTCGTCGGCGCTCCGCCGGAGGGGGAATCGATCACGGAGGGCTTCTACATCAACACCATAGCCCCTCCGATGAGTTGTGAGTAGTTTACCACAGACCTTCGGGTCCATAGTTATTAGCTAGATGGCTTCTTCTCTCTTTTTGGATCTCAATACAATGTTCTCCCCCTCTCTTGTGGAGATCTATTCGATGTAAACTCTTTTTGCGGTGTGTTTGTCGAGATCCGATGAATTGTGGGTTTATGATCAAGTTTTATCTATGAGAAGTATTTGAATCTCTGAATTCTTTTATGTATGATTGAGATATCTTTGCAAGTCTCTTCAAATTATCAGTTTGGTTTGGCCTACTAGATTGTGTTGGGAATCGTAGCATAATTTAAAATTTTCCTACGCTCACCAAGATGCATCTATGGAGTGTACTAGCAACGAGGGGAAGGGAGTGCATCTACATGCCCTTGTAGATCGCGAGCGGAAGCGTTCCAATGAACGTGGATGACGGAGTCGTACTCGCCGTGATCCAAATCACCGATGACTGAGTGCCGAACGGACGGCACCTCCGCGTTCAACACACGTACGGTGCAGCGACGTCTCCTCCTTCTTGATCCAGCAAGGGGGAAGGAGAGGTTGATGGAGATCCAGCAGCACGACGGCGTGGTGGTGGATGTAGCGGGTCTCCGGCAGGGCTTCGCCGAGCTTCTGCGAGAGAGAGAGAGGTGTTGCAGGGGAGGAGGGAGGCGCCCAAGGCTGTAGGTTGCTGCCCTCCCTCCCCCCCTTTATATAGGCCCCCTGGGGGGGCGGGCGCCGGCCCAGGGAGATGGGATCTCCAAGGGGGGGCGGCGGCCAAGGGGGGGAAGGGGTTGCCTTGCCCCCCAAGGCAAGGGGGAAGCTCCCCCTAGGGTTCCCAACCCTAGGCGCATGGGGGGAGGCCCAAGGGGGGCGCCCCAGCCCACTAAGGGCTGGTTCCCTTACACTTTCAGCCCACGGGGCCCTCTGGGATAGGTGGACCCACCCGGTGGACCCCCGGGACCCTTCCGGTGGTCCCGGTACAATACCGGTATCCCCCGAAACTTTCCCGGTGGCCGAAACTTGACTTCCTATATATAATTCTTCACCTCCGGACCATTCCGGAACCTCTCATGACGTCCGGGATCTCATCCAGGACTCCGAACAACTTTCGGGTTTCCGCATACATATATCTCTACAACCCTAGCGTCACCGGACCTTAAGTGTGTAGACCCTACGGGTTCGGGAGACATGCAGACATGACCGAGACGCCTCTCCGGTCAATAACCAATAGCGGGATCTGGATACCCATGTTGGCTCCCACATGTTCCATGATGATCTCATCGGATGAACCACGGTGTCGAGGATTCAATCAATCCGTATGCAATTCCCTTTGTCAATCGGTATGTTACTTGCCCGAGATTCGATCGTCGGTATCCCAATACCTTGTTCAATCTCGTTACCGGCAAGTCTCTTTACTCGTACCGCAATGCATGATCCCGTGACTAACGCCTTAGTCACATTGAGCTCATTATGATGATGCATTACCGAGTGGGCCCAGAGATACCTCTGCGTCACACGGAGTGACAAATCCCAGTCTCGATCCGTGCCAACCCAACAGACACATTCGGAGATACCCGTAATGCACCTTTATAGTCACCCAGTTACGTTGTGATGTTTGGCACACCCAAAGCACTGCTACGGTATCCGGGAGTTGCACGATCTCATGGTCTAAGGAAAAGATACTTGACATTGGAAAAGCTCTAGCAAACGAAACTACACGATCTTTTATGCTATGCTTAGGATTGGGTCTTGTCCATCACATCATTCTCCTAATGATGTGATCCCGTTATCAATGAAATCCAATGTCCATAGTCAGGAAACCATGACTATCTGTTGATCAACGAGCTAGTCAACTAGAGGCTTACTAGGGACACTTTGGGGTCTATGTATTCACACATGTATTACGATTTCCGGACAATAAAATTATAGCATGAACAATAGACAATTACCATGAACAAAGAAATATAATAATAACCATTTATTATTGCCTCTAGGGCATATTTCCAACAGTCTCCCACTTGCACTGGAGTCAATAATCTAGTTACATTGTGATGAATCGAACACCCATTGCGTCCTGGTGTTGATCATGTTTTGCCCTAGGGAGAGGTTTAGTCAACGGATCTGCTACATTCAGGTCCGTGTGTACTTTACAAATATCTATGTCTCCATTTTGAACACTTTCACGAATGGAGTTGAAGTGACGCTTGATATGCCTGGTCTTCCTGTGAAACCTGGGTTCCTTCGCAAGGGCAATAGCTCCGGTGTTGTCACAGAAGAGAGTCATTGGGCCCGACGCATTGGGAATCACCCCTAGGTCGGTAATGAACTCCTTCATCCAGACTGCTTCCTGTGCTGCCTCCGAGGCTGCCATGTACTCCGCTTCACATGTAGATCCCGCCACGACGCTTTGCTTGCAACTGCACCAGCTTACTGCTCCTCCATTCAAAATATACACGTATCCGGTCTGTGACTTTGAGTCATCCAGATCTGTGTCGAAGCTAGCGTCGATGTAACCCTTTACGACGAGCTCTTCGTCACCTCCATAAACGAGAAACATATCCTTAGTCCTCTTCAGGTACTTCAGGATATTCTTGACCGCTGTCCAGTGTTCCTTGCCGGGATTACTTTGGTACCTTCCTACCAAACTTACGGCAAGGTTTACATCAGGTCTGGTACACAGCATGGCATACATAATAGAACCTATGGCCGAGGCATAGGGGATGACACTCATCTCTTCTATATCTTCTGCCGTGGTCGGGCATTGAGCCGTGCTCAATTGCACACCTTGCAATACAGGCAAGAACCCCTTCTTGGACTGATCCATACTGAACTTCTTCAATATCTTGTCAAGGTATGTACTCTGTGAAAGACCAATGAGGCGTCTTGATCTATCTCTATAGATCTTGATGCCTAATATATAAGCAGCTTCTCCAAGGTCCTTCATTGAAAAACACTTATTCAAATAGGCCTTTATACTTTCCAAGAATTCTATATCATTTCCCATCAATAGTATGTCATCCACATATAATATGAGAAATGCTACAGAGCTCCCACTCACTTTCTTGTAAACACAGGCTTCTCCATAAGTCTGTGTAAACCCAAACGCTTTGATCATCTCATCAAAGCGAATGTTCCAACTCCGAGATGCTTGCACCAGCCCATAGATTGAGCGCTGGAGCTTGCACACTTTGTTAGCATTCTTAGGATCGACAAAACCTTCCGGCTGCATCATATACAACTCTTCCTTAAGGAAGCCGTTAAGGAATGCCGTTTTGACGTCCATCTGCCATATCTCATAATCATAGTATGCGGCAATTGCTAACATGATTCGGACGGACTTCAGCTTCGCTACGGGTGAGAAAGTCTCATCGTAGTCAACCCCTTGAACTTGTCGATAACCCTTAGCGACAAGTCGAGCTTTGTAGATGGTCACATTACCATCCGCGTCCGTCTTCTTCTTAAAGATCCATTTGTTTTCTATGGCTCGCCGCTCATCGGGCAAGTCAGTCAAAGTCCATACTTTGTTTTCATACATGGATTCTATCTCGGATTTCATGGCTTCTAGCCATTTGTCGGAATCCGGGCCCGCCATCGCTTCTTCATAGTTCGAAGGTTCACCGTTGTCTAACAACATGATTTCCAGGACAGGGTTGCCGTACCACTCTGGTGCGGAACGTGTCCTTGTGGACCTACGAAGTTCAGTAAATTGATCCGAAGCTTCATGATCATCATCATTAACTTCCTCCCCAGTCGGTGTAGGCACCACAGGAACACTTTCCCGCGCTGCGCTACTTTCCGGTTCGGAAGGGGTGACTATCACCTCATCAAGTTCCACTTTCCTCCCACTCAATTCTTTCGAGAGAAACTCCTTCTCTAGAAAGGACCCGTTCTTGGCAATGAAGATCTTGCCTTCGGATCTGAGGTAGAAGGTGTACCCAATAGTTTCCTTAGGGTATCCTATGAAGACGCATTTTTCCGATTTGGGTTCGAGCTTTTCAGGTTGAAGTTTCTTGACATAAGCATCGCATCCCCAAACTTTTAGAAACGACAGCTTAGGTTTCTTCCCAAACCATAATTCATACGGTGTCGTCTCAACGGAGCCCTATTTAAAGTGAATGCGGCAGTCTCTAAAGCATAACCCCAAAATGAGAGCGGTAAATCGGTAAGAGACATCATAGATCGCACCATATCCAATAGAGTGCGATTACGACGTTCGGACACACCATTTCTCTGAGGTGTTCCAGGCGGCGTGAGTTGTGAAACTATTCCACATTTCCTTAAGTGTGCACCAAACTCGTGACTTAAATATTCTCCACCACGATCTGATCGTAGGAATTTTATTCTCCTGTCACGTTGATTCGCAACCTCACTCTGAAATTCTTTGAACTTTTCAAAGGTTTCAGACTTGTGTTTCATCAGGTAGACATACCCATATCTACTTAAATCATCAGTGAGAGTGAGAACATAACGATATCCTCCGCGAGCCTCAACACTCATTGGACCACACACATCGGTATGTATGATTTCCAATAAGTTGGTTGCTCGCTCCATTGTTCCGGAGAATGGAGTCTTGGTCATCTTATCCATGAGGCATGGTTCGCACGTGTCAAATGATTCGTAATCAAGAGACTCCAAAAGTCCATCTGCATGGAGCTTCTTCATGCGCTTGACACCAATGTGACCAAGGCGGCAGTGCCACAAGTATGTGGGACTATCGTTATCAACTTTACATCTTTTGGTATTCACACTATGAACATGTGTAACATCACGTTCGAGATTCATCAAAAATAAACCATTGACCAGCGGGGCATGACCATAAAACATATCTCTCAAATAAATAGAACAACCATTATTCTCGGATTTAAATGAGTAGCCATATCGAATTAAACGAGATCCAGATACAATGTTCATGCTCAAAGCTGGCACTAAATAACAATTATTGAGGTTTAAAACTAATCCCGTGGGTAGATGCAGAGGTAGCGTGCCGACGGCGATCACATCGACCTTGGAACCATTCCCGACGCGCATCGTCACCTCGTCCTTTGCCAGTCTCCGTTTATTCCGTAGTTCCTGCTTTGAGTTACAAATATGAGCAACCGCACCGGTATCAAATACCCAGGAGCTACTACGAGTACTGGTAAGGTACACATCAATTACTTGTATATCACATATACCTTGGGTGTTGCCGGCCTTCTTCTTGTCCGCTAAATATTTGGGGCAGTTCCGCTTCCAGTGACCACTTCCCTTGCAATAAAAGCACTCAGTCTCGGGCTTGGGTCCATTCTTTGGCTTCTTCCCAGTAACTGGTTTACCGGGCGCGGCAACTCCCTTGCCGTCCTTCTTGATGTTCTTCTTACCCTTGCCCTTCTTGAACTTAGTGGTTTTATTCACCATCAACACTTGATGTTCTTTTCTGATCTCCCCTTCCGCTGATTTCAGCATTGAATATACCTCAGGAATGGTCTTTTCCATCCCCTGCATATTGTAGTTCATCACAAAGCTCTTGTAGCTTGGTGGAAGCGACTGAAGGATTCTGTCAATGACCGCGTCATCCGGGAGATTAACTCCCAGCTGAGTCAAGCGGTTGTGCAACCCAGACATTCTGATTATGTGCTCACTAACAGAACTGTTCTCCTCCATTTTACAGCTGAAGAACTTGTCGGAGACATCATATCTCTCGACCCGGGCATGAGCTTGAAAAACCAGTTTCAGCTCCTCGAACATCTCATATGCTCCATGTTTCTCAAAACGCTTTTGGAGACCCGGCTCTAAGCTGTAAAGCATGCCGCACTGAACGAGGGAGTAATCATCAGCACGTGATTGCCAAGCGTTCATAACGTCTTGGTTCTGTGGGATTGGTGCATCACCTAGCGGTGCTTCTAAGACATAATCTTTCTTGGCTACTATGAGGATGAGCCTCAGGTTCCGGACCCAGTCCGTATAATTGCTGCCATCATCTTTCAGCTTGGTTTTCTCTAGGAACGCGTTGAAATTGAGGACAACGTTGGCCATTTGATCTACAAGACATAGTGTAAAGAATTTAGACTAAGTTCATGATAATTGAGTTCATCTAATCAAATTATTTAATGAACTCCCACTCAGATAGACATCCCTCTCGTCATCTAAGTGAAACATGATCCGAGTTTAACTAGGCCGTGTCCGATCATCACGTGAGACGGACTAGTCAAGATCGGTGAACATCTCCATGTTGATCGTATCTTCTATACGACTCATGCTCGACCTTTCGGTCCTCCGTGTTCCGAGGCCATGTCTGTACATGCTAGGCTCGTCAAGTCAACCTAAGTGTATTGCGTGTGTTCCGAGGCCATGTCTGTACATGCTAGGCTCGTCAACACCCGTTGTATTCGAACGTTAGAATCTATCACACCCGATCATCACATGGTGCTTCGAAACAACGAACCTTCGCAACAGTGCACAGTTAGGGTGAACACTTTTCTTGAAATTATTATAAGGGATCATCCTACTTGCTACCGTCGTTCTAAGCAAATAAGATGCAAAAACATGATAAACATCACATGCAATCAAATAGTGACATGATATGGCCAATATCATCATGCTCCTTTGATCTCCATCTTCGGGGCACCATGATCATCTTCGTCACCGGCATGACACCATGATCTCCATCATCATGATCTCCATCATTGTGTCTTCATGAAGTCGTCACGCCAACGATTACTTCTACTTCTATGGCTAACCCGTTTAGCAGCAAAGTAAAGTAATTTACATGGCGTTATTCAATGACACGCAGGTCATGCAAAATAATAAAGACAACTCCTATGGCTCCTGCCAGTTGTCATACTCATCGACATGCAAGTCGTGATTCCTATTACAAGAATATGATCAATCTCATACATCACATATATCATTCATCACATCTTCTGGCCATATCATATCACATAGCACTTGCTGCAAAAACAAGTTAGACGTCCTCTAATTGTTGTTGCAAGTTTTTACGTGGTTTGTAGGTTTCTAGCAAGAACGTTTTCTTACCTACGTATGACCACAACGTGATTTGCCAATTTCTATTTACCCTTCATAGGGACCCTTTTCATCGAATCCGGTCCGACTAAAGTAGGAGAGACAGACATCCTCTAGCCACCTTATGCAACTAGTGCATGTTAGTCGGTGGAACCTGTCTCACGTAAGCGTACGTGTAAGGTCGGTCCGGGCCGCTTCATCCTACAATGCCGCCGAAACAAGAAAAGACTAGTAGCGGCAAGAAGAATTGGCAAACTCAACGCCCACAACTGCTTTGTGTTCTACTCGTGCATAGTAACTACGCATAGGCCTTGCTCATGATGCCACTGTTGGGAATCGTAGCATAATTTAAAATTTTCCTACGCTCACCAAGATGCATCTATGGAGTGTACTAGCAACGAGGGGAAGGGAGTGCATCTACATACCCTTGTAGATCGCGAGCGGAAGCGTTCCAATGAACGTGGATGACGGAGTCGTACTCGCCGTGATCGAAATCACCGATGACTGAGTGCCGAACGGACGGCACCTCCGCGTTCAACACACGTACGGTGCAGTGACGTCTCCTCCTTCTTGATGCAGCAAGGGGGAAGGAGAGGTTGATGGATATCCAGCAGCACGACGGCCTGGTGGTGGATGTAGCGGGTCTCCGGCAGGGCTTCACTGAGCTTCTGCGAGAGAGAGAGAGAGGTGTTGCAGGGGAGGAGGGAGGCGCCCAAGGCTGTAGGTTGCTGCCCTCCCTCCCCCCTTTATATAGGCCCCCTGGGGGGCGCCGGACCAGGGAGATGGGATCTCCAAGGGGGGGGCGGCAGCCAAGGGGGGGAAGGGGTTGCCTTGCCCCCCAAGGCAAGGGGGAAGCTCCCCCCTAGGGTTCCCAACCCTAGGCGCATGGGGGGAGGCCCAAGGGGGGCGCCCCAGCCCACTAAGGGCCGGTTCCCTTACACTTTCAGCCCACGGGGCCCTCTGGGATAGGTGGACCCACCCGGTGGACCCCCGGGACCCTTCCGGTGGTCCCGGTACAATACCGGTATCCCCCGAAACTTTCCCGGTGGCCGAAACTTGACTTCCTATATATAATTCTTCACCTCCGGACCATTCCGGAACCTCTCGTGACGTCCGGGATCTCATCCAGGACTCCGAACAACTTTCGGGTTTCCGCATACATATATCTCTACAACCCTAGCGTCACCGGACCTTAAGTGTGTAGACCCTACGGGTTCGGGAGACATGCAGACATGACCGAGACGCCTCTCCGGTCAATAACCAATAGCGGGATCTGGATACCCATGTTGGCTCCCACATGTTCCATGATGATCTCATCGGATGAACCACGGTGTCGAGGATTCAATCAATCCGTATGCAATTCCCTTTGTCAATCGGTATGTTACTTGCCCGAGATTCGATCGTCGGTATCCCAATACCTTGTTCAATCTCGTTACCGGCAAGTCTCTTTACTCGTACCGCAATGCATGATCCCGTGACTAACGCCTTAGTCACATTGAGCTCATTATGATGATGCATTACCGAGTGGGCCCAGAGATACCTCTCCGTCACACGGAGTGACAAATCCCAGTCTCGATCCGTGCCAACCCAACAGACACATTCGGAGATACCCGTAATGCACCTTTATAGTCACCCAGTTACGTTGTGATGTTTGGCACACCCAAAGCACTGCTACGGTATCCGGGAGTTGCACGATCTCATGGTCTAAGGAAAAGATACTTGACATTGGAAAAGCTCTAGCAAACGAAACTACACGATCTTTTATGCTATGCTTAGGATTGGGTCTTGTCCATCACATCATTCTCCTAATGATGTGATCCCGTTATCAATGAAATCCAATGTCCATAGTCAGGAAACCATGACTATCTGTTGATCAACGAGCTAGTCAACTAGAGGCTTACTAGGGACACTTTGGGGTCTATGTATTCACACATGTATTACGATTTCCGGACAATACAATTATAGCATGAACAATAGACAATTACCATGAACAAAGAAATATAATAATAACCATTTATTATTGCCTCTAGGGCATATTTCCAACAGATTGATCTTTCTTGCCATGGAAGAAGTGCTTAGCTTTGGGTTTAATCTTGCAGTGTCCTTACCCAGTGACAGAAAGGGTTGCAAGGCACGTATTGTATTGTTGCCATCGAGGATAAAAAGATGGGGTTTATATCATATTGCATGAATTTATCCCTCTACATCATGTCATCTTGCTTAATGCGTTACTGTTCTTTATGAACTTAATACTCTAGATGCAGGCATGAGTCGGTCGATGTGTGGAGTAATAGTAGTAGATGCAGGCATGAGTCGGTCTACTTGTTGCGGACGTGATGCCTATATACATGATCATGCCTAGATAATCTCATAATTATTCGCTTTTCTATCAATTGCTCGACAGTAATTTGTTCACCCACCGTAATACTTATGCTATCTTGAGAGAAGCCTCTAGTGAAACCTATGGCCCCCGGGTCTATCTTCCATCATATTTGCTTCTGATCTACTTTTATTTGCATCTTTACTTTTTGCATCTATATTATAAAATACCAAAAATATATTTACTTTATCATATCATCTCTATTAGATCTCACTTTCGCAAGTGGCCGTGAAGGGATTGACAACCCCTTTATTGCGTTGGTTGCGAGTTCTTTGCTTGTTTGTGTAGGTGCGTGGGACTTTCTGAGGAGCTTCCTACTGGATTGATACCTTGGTTCTCAAAAACTGAGGGGAAATACTTACGCTATTGTGCCGCATCACCCTTTCCTCTTCAAGGAAAACCAACGCAAGCTCAAGACGTAGCACTTACTCATAACAGAAGGAGAATCAAGTGCAGAGCTAGATGGCAGTTCCTTACCTCCCCTCGTAGTTGAGGGATACATTTTAGTTCTTTCATCTTTCAAATTGCTCATAGTGACCAGCAGATATAAATCCCAAGTGACTCAAAGAATAGAGCTATGCTCCCCCGCAACGGTGCCAGAAAATAGTCTTGATAACCCACAAGTATAGGGGATCGCAACAGTTTTCGAGGGTAGAGTATTCAACCCAAATTTATTGATTCGACACAAAGGGAGCCAAAGAATATTCTCAAGTATCTGCAGCAAAGTATTTAGTAGCAAAGTAGTATGGAAGTAATGGTAACAGTGGCAAAAGTAACAGTAGCAGTTTTGTAGTAGTTGTAACAGCAGCAATGGTAAAGTAAATAAGGAAAGAGCAATATGTGAAAACGTCGTAGACATTGGATCAGTGATGGATAATTATGTCGGATGCGGTTCATCATGTAACAGTTATAACATAGGGTGACACAGAACTAGCTCCAGTTCATCAATGTAATGTAGGCATGTATTCCGAATATAGTCATACGTGCTTATGGAAAAGAACTTGCATGACATCTTTTGTCCTACCCTCCCGGGGCAGCGGGGTCCTATTGGAAACTAAGGGATATTAAGGCCTCCTTTTAATAGAGTACCGGACCAAAGCATTAGCACTTAGTGAATACATGAACTCCTCAAACTACGGTCATCACCGGTAAGTATCCCAATTATGGTCACTTCGGGGTTAACGGATCATAACACATAAGAGGTGACTATAGACTTGCAAGATAGGATCAAGAACTAACATATATTCATGCAAATAAAATAGGTTCAGATCTGAAATCATGGCACTCGGGCCCTAGTGACAAGCATTAAGCATATCAAAGTCATAGCAACATCAATCTCAGAACATAGTGGATACGAGGGATCAAACCCTAACAAAACTAACTCGATTACATGGTAAATCTCATCCAACCCATCACTGTCCAGCAAGCCTATGATGGAATTACTCACGCACGACAGTGAGCATCATGAAATTGGTGATGGAGGATGGTTGATGATGACAACGGCGACGAATCCCCCTCTCCAGCCCTGAACAGACTCCAGATCAGCCCTCCCGAGAGAGTTTAGGGCTTGGCGGCGGCTCCGTATCGTAAAACGTGATGAATCTTTCTCTCTGATTTTTTTCTCCGTGAACGTGAATATATGGAGTTGGAGTTGAGGTCGGTGGAGGTCCAGGGGGCCCACGAGGCAGGGGGGGGGCGCGCCCCCACCCTCGTGGACAGGGTGTGGGCCCCCTGGTGCTGATTCTTTCGCCAGTATTTTTTATTAATTCCAAAAAGTTGCTCCGTGGATTTTTAGGTCATTCCGAGAACTTCTATTTCTGCACAAAAATAACACCATGGCAATTCTGCTGAAAACAGCGTGAGTCCGGGTTAGTTCCATTCAAATCATGCAAGTTAGAGTCCAAAACAAGGGCAAAAGTGTTTGGAAAAGTAGATACGACGGAGATGTATCAGTGCATCCAAACCCCGTGATACGATATGCTCTATCACACATAAACCTCCTTATATCTTCCTCAAAACAACCACCATACCTACCTATTATGGCATTTCCATAGCCATTCCGAGATATATTGCCATGCAACTTTCCACCATTCCATTTGTTATGACACGCTCCATCATTGTCATATTCCTTTGCATGATCATGTAGTTGACATCGTATTTGTGGCAAAGCCACCTTTATAATTCTTTCATACATGTCGCTCTTGATTCATTGCATATCCCGGTACACCGCCGGAGGCATTCACATAGAGTCATATTTTGTCCTAAGTATTGAGTTGTAAATAAATAGAAGTGTGATGATTTCCATTATTAGAGCATTGTCCCATGTGAGGAAAGGATGATGGAGACTATGGTTCCCCCACAAGTTGGGATGAGACTCCGGACAAAATAAAAAAAAGAGGCCAAAGAAGCCCAAATAAAAAATGAGAGAAAAAGAGAGAAGGGACAATGTTACTATCCTTTTTCCACACTTGTGCTTCAAAATAACACCATGATCTTCATGATAGAGTTTCTTATTTTGTCACTTTCATATACTAGTGGGAATTTTTCATTATAGAACTTGGCTTGTATATTCCAATGATGGGCTTCCTCAAAATGCCCTAGGTCTTCGTGAGCAGGCAAGTTGGATGCACGCGCACTTAGTTTCTTTTTGATGAGCTTTCATACATTTATTGCTCTAGTGCATCCGTTGCATGGCAACCCCTACTCCTCGTATTGACCTCAATTGATGGGCATCTCCATAGCCCGTTGATTAGCCGCGTCAATATGAGACTTTCTTTTTTTTGTTTTCTCACATAATCCCTATCATCATACTCTACTCCACCCATAGTGCTATGTCCATGGATTATGCTCATGTATTGCGTGAGGGTTGAAAAGGCTGAAGCGCGTTAAAAAGTATGAACCAATTGCTTGGCTGAAACCGGGGTTGTGCATGATGGGAGCATTTTGTGTGACGAAAATGAAAATGAAGCATGCTAACCACGAAACCCTATTTCCACCCCCGCAACCTTCTGTACCCGTGAGATCCCATCTTGGGGCCTTTTTCGGCGCTCCGTCGGAGGGGAATCGATCACGGAGGGCTTCTACATCAACACCATAGCCTCTCCGATGAAGTGTGAGTAGTTTACCTCAGACCTTCGGGTCGATGGTTATTAGCTAGATGGCTTCTTCTCTCTCTTTGGATCTCAATACAAAGTTCTCCATCAACACCATAGCCTCTCCGATGTAATACTATTTGCGGTTTGTTTGTCGAGATTCGATGAATTGTGGGTTTATGATCAAAAGATTATCTATGAACAATATTTGAATCTCCTTTGAATTCTTTTATGTATGATTTGTTATCTTTGCAAGTCTCTTCGAATAATCAGTTTGGTTTGGCCTACTAGATTGATCTTTCTTGCAATGGGATAAGTGCTTAGCTTTGGGTTCAATCTTGCGGTGTCCTTTCCCAGTGACAGCAGGGGCAGCAAGGCACGTATTGTATTGTTGCCATCGAGGATAAAAAGATGGGGTTTATATCATATTGCTTGAGTTTATCCCTCTACATCGTGTCATCTTGCCTAATGCGTTACTCTGTTCTTATGAAATTAATACTCTAGGTGCATGCTGGATAGCGGTCGATGTGTGGAGTAATAGTAGTAGGTGCAGAATCGTTTCGATCTACTTGTCGCAGACGTGATGCCTATATACATGATCATGACTAGATATTCTCATAATTATGCACTTTTCTATC
This sequence comes from Triticum aestivum, assembly GCF_018294505.1. Lineage (NCBI taxonomy): Eukaryota > Viridiplantae > Streptophyta > Magnoliopsida > Poales > Poaceae > Triticum > Triticum aestivum. The sequence goes on from NC_057802.1 coordinate 30,504,092, forward strand.
AATTGCTCGACAATAATTTGTTCACCCACCGTAATACTTATGCTATCTTGAGAGAAGCCACTAGTGAAACCTATGGCCCCCAGGTCTATTTTCCGTCATATAAGTTTCCGATCTATTTTATTTTGTAATCTTTACTTTCCAATCTATATCATAAAAATACAAAAAATATTTATCTTATTATCTGTATCAGATCTCACTTTTGCAAGTGGCTGTGAAGGGATTGACAACCCCTTTATCGCGTTGGTTGCAAGGTTCTTATTTGTTTGTGCAGGTACGAGGGATTTGAGTGTAGCCTCCTACTTGATCGATACCTTGGTTCACAAAAACTGAGGGAAATACTTACGCTACTTTGCTGCATCACCCTTTCCTCTTCAAGGGAAAACCAACGCATGCTCAAGAGGTAGTAGGCAGCGGCAGCAGGGCCGAGAGCTCGCAACACCTCGGTGATGTCTGCTAGAACTACGTCGGTATTTCCCCAAAGAGGAAGGGATGATGCAGTATAGCGACTGTAGGTATTTCCCTCAGTGATGAGACCAAGGTTATCGAACCAGTAGGAGAACCTCCTCACACCACGTAAACAACACCTGCACAGAAATAACAAATACTCGCAACTAGACGTGTTAAAGGGGTTGTCAATTCATTTCGGGTACGGCACCTCAAGATAGGCAAAATAACGTGAGGTAAAATTGGTAGATAAGATACATAGATCACAGAACAAATAAATTGCAGCAAGGTATTTTTGTATTTTTGGTTTAATAAATCTGAAAATAAATGCAAAGGAAAATAGATCGCAAAGGGAAATATGATGAAAAGAGACCCGTGCTACCTCTTGAGCACTGCGTTGGTTTTTCCTTGAAGAGGAAAGGGTGATGCAGCAAAGTAGCGTAAGTATTTCCCTCAGTTTTTGAGAACCAAGGTATCAATCCAGTAGGAGGCACCTCAAAAGTCCCTCGTACCTACACAAACAAACAAGAACCTCGCAACCAACGCGATAAAGGGGCTGTCAATCCCTTCACGGAAACTTGCGAAAGTGAGATCTGATAGAGATAATAAGATAAGATAAATGTTTTTGGTATTTTTATGATATAGATTGGAAAGTAAAGATGAAAATAAAAGATAGATCGGAAACTTATATGATAAAGATAGACCCGGGGCCATAAGTTTCATTAGTGGCTTCTCTCAAGATAGCATAAGTATTACGGTGGGTGAACAAATTACTGTCGAGAAAAGTGCATAGTTACGAGATTATCTAGGCATGATCATGTATATAGGCATCACGTCCGCAACAAGTAGACCGAAACAATTCTGCATCTACTACTATTACTCCACACATCGACCGACTCCTACCTGCATCTAGAGTATTAAGTTCATAAGAACAGAGTAACGCACTAAGCAAGATGACATGATGTAGAGGGATAAACTCAAGAAATATGATATAAACCCCATCTTTTTATCCTCGATGGCAACAATACAATACGTGCCTTGCTGCCCCTGCTGTCACTGGGAAAGGACACCGCAAGATTGAACCCAAAGCTAAGCACTTCTACCATTGCAAGAAAGATCAATCTAGTAGGCCAAACCAAAACTGATAATTCGAAGAGACTTGCAAGGATAACCAATCACACATAAAAGAATTCAGAGGAGATTCAGTTATTTCTCACAGATAAACTTGATCATAAACCCACAATTCATCGGATCTCGACAAACACACTGCAAAAAGAGTTACATCGAGTAGATCTCCAAGAAGATCGAGGAGAACATTGTATTGGGATTCAAAGAGAGAGAAGAAGCCATCTAGCTAATAACTATGGACCCGAAGGTCTGTGGTAAACTACTCACAACTCATCGGAGAGGCCTTGGAGATGATGTAGAGGCCCTCCGTGGTCGATCCCCCCTCCGACGGAGCGCCGGCGAAGGCTCCAAGATGGGATCTCGCGGATACAGAAGGTTGCGGCGGTGGAAATAGTTTTTCGTGGTGTTTCTCGATGTTTTCAGGGTACGGGAGTATATATAGGCGAAGGAGGTAGGTCAGGGGAGCCACGAGGGGCCCACGAGGGTGGGGGGCGCGCCTACCCCCCTAGGGCGCGCCCTCCTGCCTTATGGCCGCCTCGGCTGCTTCTTGACGTCCACTCCAATTCTCTTGGATTGCGTTTGTTCCAAAAAGATCGCTCCCGATGGTTTCATTCCGTTTGGACTCCGTTTGATATTCCTTTTCTTCGAAACACTGAAATAGGCAAAAAACAGCAATTCGGGCTGGGCCTCCGGTTAGTAGGTTAGTCCCAAAAATGATATAAAAGTGTAAAGTAAAGCCCATAAACATCCAAAACGAGTAATATAATAGCATGGAACAATCAAAAATTATAGATATGTTGGAGACGTATCAAGCATCCCCAAGCTTAATTCCTGCTCGTCCTCGAGTAGGTAAATGACAAAAATAGAATTTTTGATGTGGAATGCTACCTAGCATATTTCTCATGTAATTTTCTTCATTGTGGCATGAATGTTTAGATCCAAATGATTCTAAATAAAAGTTCATATTGACATAAGAGTAATAATACTTCAAGCATACTGACAAAGCAATCATGTCTTGTCAAAATAACATGGCTAAAGAAAGCTATCCCTACAAAATCATATAGTCTGGCTATGCTCTATCTTCATCACACAAAGTATTTAATCATGCACAACCCCGATGACAAGCCAAGCAATTGTTTCATACTTTAGTATTCTCAAACTTTTTCAACTTTCACGCAATACATGAGCGTGAGCCATGGACATAGCACTATATGTGGAATAGAATGGTGGTTGTGGAGAAGACAGAAAGGGAGAATATAGTCTCACATCAACTAGGCGTATCAACGGGGTATGGAGATGCCCATTAATAGATATCAATGTGAGTGAGTAGGTATTGCCATGCAACGGATGCACTAGAGCTATAAGTGTATGAAAGCTCAACAAAATAAACTAAGTGGGTGTGCATCCAACTTGCTTGCTCACGAAGACCTAGGGTATTTTGAGGAAGCCCATCATTGGAATATACAAGCCAAGTTCTATAATGAAAAATTCCCCCTAGTATATGAAAGTGCCAACATAGGAGACTCTCTATCATGAAGATCATGGTGCTACTTTGAAGCACAAGTGTGGAAAAAAAGATAGTAGCATTGTCCCTTCTCTCTTTTTCTCTCATTTTTTTCTTTCTTTTTTTCTTTTCTCTTTTTTTTTATTTGGTGGGCTTCTTTGGCCTCTTTTTTTATTTGGGCTTCTTTGGCCTCTTTTATTTTTATAAAGTCCGAAGTCTCATCCCTACTTGTGGGGGAATCATAGTCTTCATCATCCTTTCCTCACTTGGGACAATGCTCTAATAATGAAGATCATCACACTTTTATTTACTTACAACTCAAGAATTACAACTTAATACTTAGAACAAAAATATGACTCTACGTGGATGCCTCCGGCGGTGTACCGGGATATGCAATGAATCAAGAGTGACATGTATGAAAGAATTATGAAGGTGGCCTTGCCACAAATACGATGTCAACTAAATGATCATGCAAAAGCAATATGACAATGATGGAGTGTGTCATAATAAACGGAACGGTGGAAAGTTGCATGGCAATATATCTCGGAATGGCTATGGAGACGCCATAATAGGTAGGTATGGTGGCTGTTTTGAGGAAGGTATATGGTGGGTGTATGGTACCGGCGAAAGTGTAACATCCCAAAATTCTAAATTTTGGAATGTTATATTAAATAAATTATTATGATTGTTTGTTTGATTGATTGACTGAAAGTGAGTGAAATTTGAAACTTTTGAAGTTGGATGAGAGGGAACGAAATGACTTTACCAAACTTTCATCCTTGCATTTTATCTCAATGAATTCAAATTCATTTCAACACAAAACCCCAGAGTGAAGATGACATGACTTCTTCCATTTGAAATCCAAAGGGTTTTTGAAAAGATTTGAAATCTGAGTGACTTACCCATAGTAGAGAGATGACGATATCAAACCTTGTTTAAACCATAGAATGCTAGAACGATGGATCCCTATAACAGGCAACCGTTGCCAATCGTAGGTTATACGGTGAGACTCAACCCTGACCATTTTCCTGCAAGAGAAACCATAAATTTTTAACCACCATGAGATTATCGATAGCTGTTTAGTAATGGCGACAGACCTGCCAGTGAAGAAGACCCAGTCTCAGAAGAACCTCACCAGGATGAAAGGACACGGGTTTGAGGAAAAGGTTTTGACCCTACCGGAAGAGCCCCAGGGTAGGAGTTACTCCGAAGATGTGAGAAGACCGATAGTGTTCACACTAAGGATGGAGTACATAAGATCTGTTGGAACCATAGCCCTGTTTTTAAGTGTGGTAGCACACTAGACCATTCTGATTGATGGATTTGCTAGAAGACCCCCAAACCCTAACCTTTCTTGCTAGCCTCTTCGAATCTCGAGGACGAGATTCATTTTAAGTGTGGTAGGTTTGTAACATCCCAAAATTCTAAATTTTGGAATGTTATATTAAATAAATTATTATGATTGTTTTTTGATTGATTGACTGAAAGTGAGTGAAATTTGAAACTTTTGAAGTTGGATGAGAGGGAACGAAATGACTTTCCCAAACTTTCATCCTTGCATTTTATCTCAATGAATTCAAATTCATTTCAACACAAAACCCCAGAGTGAAGATGACATGACTTCTTCCATTTGAAATCCAAAGGGTTTTTGAAAAGATTTGAATTCCATTTGGAAATATTTCAAATTCTAAAAAACTTTATGCAACTCAATGATTTTCATGAGAGAAGATAAAATGACTTCTTCAATTATATGCAATACGAGTTGGAAGTTACAAAGAATCAAATTGAAAGTCATTTGGAAGTATTTTGAAACTCCCTTTCAATTTGGAATTATTTCGATTTTATTCAAATTGTTTTTCTCCTAAAAATAAATAAATGGAAACCAGGGTAAAGTGATTCCCTTCAATGGAAAATTAGGAGAAAATAAATTTGAAATCATTTCGGTATTTTAAAAATGATTTTTATTGAGTTTTATTGCAATAGCAGTGCTGTTTGAATTTTTTCCGATTTTGTGTGAATTTTGTTTGAACTTTAGAAATAGTCCATGCTATAGGAAATTTTTTCTGAAAATTTTGATATATTATATGTCTATGTATAATTTCAGTTCTTTTACTTTTTCTATTAGTTTTAGTCTCTGCTAAAAAAAGGGGGAAACCCCAGGCACGACTAGGCCAACCGGACCAGCCAGCCACCCGACGCGGCCCACCAGCAAGCCGAGCCGGCCTGCTCCACCCACGCCGTGCCCGAATCCCCTCTCCCTCGGTCGGCTGATCCCTTTCCCCTCTCTCTTCTCTTGCTGACGCGTGGGACCCGCCGTCGCCTTCCTCCTCCCGCACGCAACGGCCCGAGCCGGATCACGCCGCCGCCACAGTATCCTGGATCTCTCGGGATCGAGAATCCCCTCGCCCAACCCCTCCTCCAAGTCTCTGGGCTATAAAAGCCCCTCGCTCTCGTCCGATTCCCCCCTAAAGCCCCCTACCCCTCTCTCTCATCTTGCCGGAATTGCTCGCCGGAGCCCGAGCTCCGCCGCCCGCCATTGCTGCTGCAGCGCTCCACTCCGACCACCTAGCCGCCACTTGAGATCACCACCGTAACCCCCTCGCTCATCCGCACCTCCCCGTGCGCTCACGCGAGCCCGAAACCCACCGGAGGCCTCACCAGCAACGCCGCCCGAGCGCCACCACCGTCGACACCGTCGCCGGAGTTCCTCGCCACCGCGGTGAGTTTCTCCTCCCTCCGATCTAATTTCAACGGCCCAGATTACTTTACGCGAACAGTTAGGTCTTCTTTTATTAGGCGGTTTTTGTGCGGTTTTATTTACGGTTTAGATTGGTTTAGATCGAACCGGGCCTCCTCTGGTTTTCTGCTTTAGCCGCACAGTCAAGGTTTCGTTAAGTTACGATCGAGCGTTGTTTAGTTCAGAGCGCCCACTGCTTAGGCCCAATTGCAGCCCGACGCGTAGCTCCTGCCCATTTTTTTCCAGTTTATTTTCGTTTCTGTTTTAGAAATAGAAATAGTTTCAATTATAGATTGCTTATAACTTTTATGTTTTATATCCAAATTGAGTGATTTTTTATGCGCTGTGTCACAAATTTGTTTAAGTTTCTGTTTTTGTACTTAGGTTTCAAATTTGAGTAGTTGAAACTTGAGTTTGATGAAATTTGTTCAAATCACTAATTTGGCCGTATCTTGAGTTTTATAAAATTTTGTTGATTGATTCTTTTTGCTACGGTTTTGTTATTGTTTTGTCTATCCAGAGTCATATAGTGATTTATTTTTAGTTTATTTTCAATTAAGTTTTTAGCAAAACAGTACTGTTTTAGTTATAGTTTTGTTTTAGTCTTTTCTTTATTGTTTTTATTAGTTTTAAATTATTTCGTTTTGTCACTCTTGAAAAATTTAGTTTTGTTTCTGTTAGTCAAGAAAAGAAAATTTTGTTTTTATTTTAAAAATTTATTTTACTTAGTTTTGTATGAAAACTAGTTTAGGTCATAGTTAGTGTTTCATAAAAGCTTTTTATTTGTTTCTTTTTTGCTATTAAAAGTTTATGAAAAATACTTTCTGTTAAAATTAGTTGTTTTATATTTTCCTTTCTGTTTATTTATTATGTTAGTATTTTCTTTGTTGTTAACTTTTACTTAGGACAAAGCTATTTTGGGTTATGTCTTAGAATTTTCTTTAGTAGTTTTCTTGTGTAGTTTTCATTGGTTTTTTTTATTTTGTGTTCTTTGTGATATGCATTTTTATTTGTTGATTTTTTTTGTGAGTGTTAGAAATTGCTTGCTAGTATGTTTGCTTATGTGAATACCATGTTTTACTATATAGATTTTCATCGGAGAGTTGCGTATAGTGCTATCAAGTTTTGCGAGAGCGATATTATCTTCATCAAGTAATACCAGGGAAGTTCACTTTGACCATGTTTTTCATACCTATGTTTTATTGCATTTAGTGTCATCTTTGCAACAATCCTTCTAGTAGTGATATTGAATTCTTGTAGTTGAGTAGTATGCATGAGGTAGGAACCCATCACCCTGTTACCAAGCCCGGGACGTTATTTATTTTAATGCTACGCTATAGTAGACGGGGTTTGGTATGAGTGCACGAGAGTGGTGTGAAGAAGGAGGAGTCTACGTCAACGACGACAACTCCATGATGGCATATGCGAGGACTGCATCTTCAAGGCCTCAAGACTTCAAGACTCGAGACAAGAATTCAATACACACTACTGGGTGAAGGACGGTTGACGGGCACCCTGGAGAAACCAGTGGATGGCCGGGATGCATGGAGAAGTACCATGACATCTTGCGGAAAGCTTCACCCAGACTCAAAGAGACGGAAGAATACTTCATGCTCGGAAGCTTACCTGTGCAACCGCAAGTCACTATGGGCTCTGGCTTGGTTGAACTTAGTTGTGACTCTGGCTGGGACGGTGCTAGCAGATGTAGAACGACGGTAGGATTGGATGAGCACCGGACAGTGGTCAGGGGAACTCTTTGGAAGATCATGTTTCGGTCGTCTTGTTCTCAAACACCCTGAAGTGCGAGAACGGAAAAAGAGGGATCGAATCTTGCGGGTAAAGTGTACAAACCTATGCAGAGGGTTAAAACCTAATCGATTAGCCGTGTCCCCGGTTATGGACAATTTGAGCCTCTGGACTTGGATCTATCTCGGAACTCTCAACACCGGATTGATAACATAATTGTGGGCAAGTTATGATGATTTTGGGCTATGCGACATCGGTTGGCGGAACCATGTCATGATAGAAAACTCTGTAGTACAGACTTCTGATGTTCCTTTGTTATAGGAAAATAAAACCAGCTTCTACGCAAACAAAACTCAGATACAGAGCCACAAAGCCATATTGCATATAGTATAGTTTATCATCTTTTTTTATTAAAGTGATCTTGCCGGTACATTCAATGTACTGACCTACACGGCTGCAACGTATCATGTTGCAGGATTATTTCTACGACGAGTGAGTTTCATTGATTGGGTTACGGTCTACACTCAACCTGTCGATGGCGTTGATGGGACTCCACACCCGATTGTTTGTTTCCGCCAAGAGTTATGAGGTATATATCAGTTTTATGTTATTTATTCATGTGATTGCACTTTGATATATACATTGATGTACTGTGTGTGCCAGCATACTGATCCAGGGATGGCACAGATACATAGAGACTTGACCGTCTGAGGCCGGGTCGCTACAGAAAGTTGCGCGGCACAAGAGAGGCTAGCAATGGTGGAAGGGTGAGAGTGTGTATAATCCATGGACTCAACATTAGTCATAAAGAACTCATATACTTATTGCAAAAATCTACAAGTCATTGAAAACAAAGTACTACATGCATGCTCCTAGGGGGATAGATTGGTAGGAAAAGACCATCGCTCGTCCCCGACTGCCACTCATAAGGAAGACAATCAATAAATAAATTATGCTCCAACTTCATCACAAAGGGGTTCACCATACGTGCATGCTACAGGAATCACAAACTTCAACACAAGTATTCCTCAAATTCATAATTACTCCACTAGCATGACTCTAATATCACCATCCTCATATCTCAAAACAATTATCAAGCATCAAATTGATCATAGCATCCAATTCACTTTCTATGATAGTTTTTATTATACCCAACTTGGATGCCCATCATTCTAGGACCAATTTTATAACCATAGCAAATACCATGCTGTTCTAAAAGACTCTAAAAATGATATAAGTGAAGCATGAGAGATGAACAATTTCTACAAAATTAATCCACCGCCGTGCTCTAAAAGATATAAGTCAAGCACTAGAGCAAAATTATCTAGCTCAAAAGATATAAGTGAAGCACATAGAGTATTCTAATAAATTCTGGATCAACTGTGTCTCTCCCAAAAGGTGTGTACAACAAGGATGATTGTGGTAAACTAAAAAGCAAAGACTCATATCATACAAGACGCTCCAAGCAAAACACATATCATGTGGCGAGTAAAAATATAGCTCCAAGTAAAGTTACCGATAGACGAAGACGAAAGAGGGGATGCCTTCCGGGGCATCCCCAAGCTTAGGCTTTTGGTTGTCCTTGAATATCTTGGGGTGCCATGGGCATCCCCAAGCTTGGGCTCTTGCTACTCCTTATTCCATAGTCCATCAAATCTTTGCCCAAAACTTGAAAACTTCAGAACACAAAACTCAACAGGAAATCTCATAAGCTCCGTTAGTGCAAGAAAGAAAAACCACCACATAAGGTACTGTAATGAAGTCATTCTTGATTTATATTGGTGTTAAACCTACTGTATTCCAACTTCTCTATGGTTCATACCCCCCGATACTAGCCATAGATGCATCAAAATAAGCAAACAACACACGAAAAACAGAATCTGTCAAAAACAGAACAGTCTGTAGCAATCTGTAACTTTCGAATACTTCTGGAACTCTACAAATCCTACCAAAATAGGAAGTCCTGGGAAATTTGTCTATTTATCTACTCAAAAAGAATCAACGCAAAATCACGTTTCTGTGATTTATTAAAATTATTCTCGTGCGTGCAAAAGTTTCTGTTTTTTAGCAGAATCAAATTAACTATCACCGTAGGTTATCCTATAGGTTCTACTTGGCACAAACACTAATTAAAACATAAAACCACATCTAAACAGAGGATAGATGAATTATTTATTACTAAACAGAATCAAAAAGCAAGGAACAAAAATAAAATTGGGTTGCCTCCCAACAAGCGCTATCGTTTAACGCCCCTAGCTAGGCATAAAAGCGAGAATAGATCTAAGTATTGCCATATTTGGCATTCAATTCATAAGTGGCACGCATAATAGACTCATAAGGTAATTTGAATTTCTTTCTAGGCAAGTGTTCCATGCCTTTCCTTAATGGAAATTGGAATCTAATATTCCCTTCCATCATATCAATAATTGCACCAATCATTCTAAGGAAAGGTCTACCAAGAATAATAGGACATGAAAGATTGCAATCTATATCAAGAACGATAAAATCTACGGGCACATAATTCCTATTTGCAACAATATTAACATCATTGATCCTTCCCATAGGTTTCTTAATGGTGGAATCCGCAAGCTGCAAGTTTAAAGAGCAATCATCAAAATCATGGAAACCTAGCGCATCACATAAAGTTTTTGGAATCGTGGAAACACTAGCACCCAAATCACATAAAGCATAGCATTCATGATCTTTAATTTTAATTTTTATAGTAGGTTCCCACTCATCATAAAGTTTTCTAGGTATAGAAACTTCCAATTCAAGTTTTTCCTCATAAGATTGCATCAAGGTATCAACAATATGTTTGGTAAAAGCTTTATTTTGACTATAAGCATGAGGAGAATTCAACACGGATTGCAACAAGGAAATACAATCTATTAAAGAAAAATTATCATAATTAAATTCATTGAAATCCAGAATAGTGGGTTCATTGCTATGTAAAGTTTTGATCTCTCCAATCCCACTTTTACCAAATTTAGGATCAAGTTCTAAAAACTTCGAATCATTGGGACGCCTTTTAACTAAAGTTGACTCATCTCTAGTCCAATCATTATCAAGATTCATATTGCAAAAGAAATATTTAATAGGGGACACATCAATAACTTTTAGATCTTCATCATTATTTTCATGGGAACTAGAAGAACACGCTCTCACAAAGCAATCTTTCTTAGCACACATCCTAGTGGTTCTTTCTTTGCACTCATCAATGGAAATTATCATGGCTTTGAGAGACTCATTGATATCATGCTTAGGTGGAATAGATCTAAGTTTCAAAGAATCAACATCAAGTGAAAGTCTATCAACGTTCCAAACAATTCATCAACTTTAAGCAATTTTTCTTCAAGCAAAGCATTGAAATTCTTTTGAGAGATCATAAATTCTTTAACACTATTCTCAAAATCAGAGGGCATCTTATTAAAATTTCCATAGGAGATGTTGTATGAATTACCATAATTATTAGAGGAATTACTAGGAAAAGGCCTAGGATTAAAGTTTCCTCTATAAGCATTGTTACCAAAATTATTCCTACCAACAAAATTCACATCCATAGATTCGGTATTATTCTCAATCAAAGTAGACAAAGGCATATCATTGGGATCAATAGGAGCACTCTTAGTAGCAAACAATTTCATAAGTTCATCCATCTTTCCACTCAAAACATTAATTTCTTCTATCGCTTGAACTTTCTTACTAGTAGATCTTTCGGCGTGCCATTGAGAATAATTAACCATAATATTATCAAGGATTTTAGTAGCTTCTCCAAAAGTGATTTCCATAAAAGTGGCTCCCGCGGCCGAATCTAAAAGATTTCTAGAAGCAAAATTCAATCCGGCATAAAAAATTTGTATGATCATCCATAAATTCAAACCATGAGTAGGGCAATTGCGAATCATTAATTTCATTATTTCCCAAGATTGGGCAACATGCTCATGATCAAGTTGTTTAAAATTCATAATATCGTTTCTAAGAGAGATGATCTTAGCGGGAGGAAAATACTTAGAGATAAAAGCATCTTTGCACTTATTCCATGAATCAATACTACTTTTAGGCAAAGACAAAAACCAAGTTTTAGCACGATCTCTAAGTTAAAACGGAAATAACTTCAATTTAACAATATCATTATCCGTATATTTCTTCTTTTGCATATCACACAAATCAACAAAGTTGTTTAGATGAGTAGCGGCATCTTCACTAGGAAGGCCGGAGAATTGATCTTTCATAACAAGATTCAACAAAGCAGCATTGATTTCACAAGATTCAGCATCATTAAGAGGAGCAATTGGAGTGCTAAGGAAATCATTATTATTGGTATTGGAAAAGTCACACAATTTGGTATTATCTTGCGCCATCGTGACAAGCAACCCAACACACAAGCACACAAAAAGGCAAGCGAAAGAGAGAGGAGAACGGGAAAGAGAGGGCGAATAAAATAGCAAGGGTGAAGTGGGGGAGAGGAAACGAGAGGAAAATGGCAAAATAATGTAATGCGAGGGAGATGAGTTTGTGATGGGTACTTGGCATGTCTTGACTTGAGCGAAGACCTCCTCGGCAACGGTGCCAGAAATCCTTCTTGCTACCTCTTGAGCACTGCGTTGGTTTTCCCTTGAAGAGGAAAGGGTGATGCAGCAAAGTAGCGTAAGTATTTCCCTCAGTTTTTGAGAACCAAGGTATCAATCCAGTAGGAGGCTCCTCAAAAGTTCCTCGTACCTACACAAACAAACAAGAACCTCGCAACCACCATGATAAAGGGGTTGTCAATCCCTTCACGGAAACTTGCGAAAGTGAGATCTGCTAGAGATAATAAGATAAGATAAATATTTTTGGTATTTTTATGATATAGATTGGAAAGTAAAGATGAAAATAAAAGATAGATCGGAAACTTATATGATAAAAGATAGACCCAGGGGCCATAGGTTTCACTAGTGGCTTCTCTCAAGATAGCATAAGTATTACGGTGGGTGAACAAGTTACTATCGAGCAATTGATAGAAAAGTGCATAGTTATGAGATTATCTAGGCATGATCATGTATATAGGCATCACGTCCGCAAAAAGTAGACCAAAATGATTCTACATCTAATACTATTACTCCACACATCGACCGACTCCTGCCTGCATCTAGAGTATTAAGTTCATAAGAACATAGTAACACATTAAGAAAGATGACATGATGTAGAGGGATAAACTCAAGCAATATGATATAAACCCCATCCTTTTATCCTCGATGGCAACAATACAATACGTGCCTTGCTGCCCCTGCTGTCACTGGGAAAGGACACCGCAAGATTGAACCCAAAGCTAAGCACTTCTCCCATTGCAAGAAAGATCAATCTAGTAGGCCAAACCAAACTGATAATTCAAAGAGACTTGCAAAGATAACCAATCACACATAAAAGAATTCAGAGGAGATTCAATTATTTCTCATAGACAAACTTGATCATAAACCCACAATTCATCGGATCTCGACAAACACACCGCAAAAAGAGTTACATCGAATAGATCTCTAAGAAGATCGAGGAGGACATTGTATTGAGATTCAAAGAGAGAGAAGAAGCCATCTAGCTAATAACTATGGACCCGAAGGTCTGTGGTAAACTACTCACAACTCATCGGAGAGGCCTTGGAGATGATGTAGAGGCCCTCCGTGGTCGATTCCCGCTCCGGCGGAGCGCCGACGAAGGCTCCAAGATGGGATCTCGTGGATACAGAAGGTTGCGGCGGTGGAAATAGTTTTTCATGGTGCTGCTCCATGTTTTCAGGGTACGGGAGTATATATAGGCGAAGGAGGCAGGTCAGGGGAGCCATGAGAGGCCCACGAGTGTGGGGGCGCGCCCTCCTGCCTCGTGGCCGCCTCGGCTGCTTCCTGACGTCCACTCCAAGTCTCCTAGATTGCGTTTGTTCCAAAAAGATCGCTCCCAAAGGTTTCATTCCGTCTGGACTCCGTTTGATATTCCTTTTCTTCAAAACAATGAAATAGGCAAAAAACAGGAATTCGGGCTGGGCCTCCGGTTAGTAGGTTAGTCCCAAAAAATGATATAAAAGTGTAAAGTAAAGCCCATAAACTTCCAAAACGGGTAATATAATAGCATGGAATGATAAAAAATTATAGATACGTTGGAGACGTATCAACCCGGGGGCTGTAGGTTTCACTAGTCGATTCTCTCGAGAAAAATAGCAAATGGTCGGAAACAATTACTGTTGGGCAATTGATAGAACTTCAAATAATCATGATGATATCCAGGCAATGATCATTATATAGGCGTCACGTCCAAGATTAGTAGACCGACTCCTGCCTCATCTACTACTATTACTCCACACATCGACCGCTATCCAGCATGCATCTAGTGTATTAAGTTGATGGAAAATGGAGTAATGCAATAAGAATGATGACATGATGTAGACAAGATCTATTTTTGTAGAAATAGACCCCATAATAGATCCCATCTTGTTATCTTTAATGGCAACGATACATACGTGTCGTTTCACCTTCTGTCACTGGGATCAAGCACCGAAAGATCGAACCCATCACCAAGCACCTCTTCCCATTGCAAGATAAATAGATCAAGTTGGCCAAACAAAACCCAAATTTTCAGAGAAGAAATACGAGGCTGTCAGAAATCATGCATATAAGAGATCAAAGAAGACTCAAATAACTTTCATGGATAAAAACATAGATTTGATCATAAACTCAAAGTTCATCGGATCCCAAAAAACACACCGCAAAAAGACATACATCATATGGATCTCCAAGAGACCATTGTATTGATAATCAAGAGAGAGAGAGAGAGAGAGAGAGAGAGGAAGCCATGTAGCTACTAACTACGGACCCGTAGGTCTACAAAGAACTACTCACGCATCATCGGAGAGGCACCAATGGAAGTGGTGAACCCCTCCGTGATGGTGTCTAGATTGGATCTGGTGGTTTTGGACTCTGCGGCGGGTGGAATTAATTTGCGTCGACTCCCCTCGGGTTTCTGGAATATTGGGGTATTTATAGAGCAAAGAGGCGGTTCAAGGGGCACCCGAGGTGGGCACAACCCACCTGGGCGTGCCTGGGCCTCCTGGCGCGCCCTGGTGGGTGCTGCCCTCCTCGAGGCACCCCCCAGGTGCAGCCTTGGCCCACTGGATGTCTTCTGGCCCAAAAAAATCCTCAAAATTTTTTGCTGCGTTTGGACTCCGTTTGGTATTGATTTCCTGTGATGTAAAAAACATGCAGAAATCAACAATTGGCACTGGGCACTATGTCAAAAAGTTAGTACCAAAAAATGATATAAAATGACTATAAAATGATTGTAAAACATCCAAGAATGATAATATAACAGCATGGAACAATCAAAAATTATAGATACGTTGGAGATGTATCAGCATCCCCAAGCTTAATTCCATCTCGTCCACGAGTAGGTAAATGATAAAAACAGAATTTTTGATGTGGAATGCTTCCTAACATGATCACATTTATTTTCTTTATAGCATGGACATATGGACATTTATATGATTCAAAGCAATAGTCTAGTTTTGACATGAAGACTTTAATACTCAAGCATACCAACAAGCAACCATGTCTTTCAAAATATCAACACTAAAGCAAGTTATCCCTAGCCCATTATGCTCAATCATTTATCCATTCATGAAACACACTCGAATATTAGCTACACCCAATGCTCAAATACGATCATAGTGCCCCTTAGTTGGTGCTTTATAAGAGAAGATGGAGACTCAAATAAAAAATAAAAAATGCATAAGTAAAAGAAAGGCCCTTCGCGGAGGGAAGTAGGGATTTGTAGAGGTGCCATAGCTCAAAGCTTAAATTGAGAGATAAAAACATTTTTGAGAGGCATACCTTTCCCACCAACGAAAACGACTTAGAGATCCCAATACTTTCCATGTTAGATACATCATAGGCGGTTCCCAAACAGAAAATAAAGTTTATTCCTATTTCCACCATTACTTTCACTTTCCATGGCTAGCCGAATCCACGGTTGCCCTCCGTACCAACACTTTCCAAGGAATTTATTATTTGACAGCATAAAGTAAATTCATTTTTCATTTCGGGACTAGGCATCCCTAATACGTTTGCCGTACTCTCGTGCAATGACAAGTGAATAAACACTCATCGTGAGAATAACACATCTAGCATGGAAAATATTGGTCACCCTTCACCGCCTCGCGGTAGAGCACACAAAAGAGAAATTTATTTTGAAAGTTAAAGATGGCACATGAAAATTTGCTTATGCCGGCATGGAAATACCGCATATAGGTAGCTAGGTATAGTGGAGTCATATGGCAAAACTGGTTTAAAGGGTTTTGGATGCACAAGTAGTGATCATACTTAGTGCAAAATGAAGGCTAGCAAAAAGATTGAGAAGTGACCAACCAATAAACGAAAAATCTCGTACCCATGCATTAAGCATAAGTAACACCGAATAAATGCACCACAAGTAGGATATATATTTCATTGCATAACTATTGACTTTTGTGCTTTCATAGGGAATCACAAACCTTAACATCAATATTCTTACTAAAGCACAATTACTCATCAACATGACTCACATATCATATCGTCATATCTCAAAACCATTACTAAGAATCAATTTTATTTTGTCCAATGATCTTCATGAAAGTTTTTATTATATCCTCCTTGGATATCTATCACTTTGGGACTATTTTTATATGTTGCTTTTGATAAGCTCAAACAAATATAAGTGAAGAACATGAGCATAATTTTTCTTTCTCTCAAAATAATCTAAGTGAAGCAAGAGAGAATTTCTTAAAACTTTACTAACTCCCAAATAAATATAAGTGAAGCATGAGATCATTTCTTCAAAAATAACAAAGTACACCGTGCTCAAAAAGATATAAGTGAAGCACTAGAGCAAATCCATGGCTCTAAAAATTTAAGTGAAGCATAGGAGCAAGCATAGCATAATTTTGGCTCTCTCAAAAAGGTGTGTTCAGCAAGGATTCAAGACTTCTAACACAAAGAAAAACAAGCAAAGACTCATATCATACAAGATGCTCCAAGCAAAACTCATAATATGTGACGAATAAAAATATAGTTTCAAGTAAAATACCGATGGTTGTTAGAAGAAAGTGGGGATGCCACTCGGGGGCATCCCCAAGCTTAGTTGATTTCTACTTATTTGAATATTATCTTGGGGTGCCTCGGGCATCCCCAAGCTTAGCCTTTTTCTAATCCTTATTCCTTCATCCATCGTAAGATCACCCAAAACTTGAAAACTTCAATCACACAAAACTCCAACAAAACCTTCATGAGATCCGTTAGTATAAGAAAAAAAACCACTACTATAAGTACTGTTGCAAACCTATTCTTATTTTGTTTTTGCATTATATCTACTGTATTCCAACTTTTCTATGGCAAAAACTCATAAAAAACCATAGAATCATCAAAACAAGCACACAACTCAAAGAAAACTGAATCTGTCAAAAACAGAACAATCTGTAGCAATCTGAATATTTTGAATACTTCTGTAACTCCAAATATCTTTAGAAATTAGGAAAACCTGGGTAATTTGTATATTAATCTTCTACAAAAAGAATCAACTCAAAATCATGTTTTTGTGATTTATTAAAACTATTTTCGTGAGTGCATAAGTTTCTGTTTTTCAGAAAGATCAAATGAACTTTCACCCAAATCAACCCAAAGGCCTTGCTTGGCACAAAAACTAATTAAAACACAAAATAACAGTAGCATAATTGTTCTAACACACAAGAACAGAAAGCAAAAAGCAAAAAAAAAATTCATTGGGTTGCCTCCCAACAAGCGCTATCGTTTTACGCCCCTAGCTAGGCACAACGCGTAGGATCTAAGTGTTGTCATCTGTTATCTTTGCCACTTTAGTAAGGGTCTTTTCAAACCCGGGAGGCTCTTTGCGCTTCCCTAAATTTTCCAGAAAAGAAACCATCTTAAGATCTAAAATATCCAACCGTTTATTGCAAAGGGAAATCAACGTGTTCATACGATTGATACTACCATTGAGATGCTTGAGAGGTTCATTATACTTTTGCAATTCAACCATATGTTTATGCAAATCACCGAGTTTGTCCAAGATTTGGGCTCCCTCTGGGGTGAAAGAGAATCCTTTCTTTTGTGGTGGTACCCCCAAAATTCCTTCTAAAATTTCATAGGCAGCATTAACATCAAGCTCAATAAAATTCCCTTTTGCGGCAAAATCCAAGAGTTGTCTATGATGCAAAGCCAATCCTACGTAAAAATTTCTAAGCAATATTTTTGCATCTCCCTTTAGATTGCAAACATGGAAAGACTCCATAAGTCTATACCAAGCATTTTTAAAATTTTCTCCTTGTTTTTGTTTGAAGTATAGAACTTGAAAGTCTGGTAACAAAGGAGGAGCATTCAAACTAGCCATAGCAAAACAAGAACACAAATAGATCTGATGAGAAAATGGCGAACGAAAAAGAGGGCGAATAAAACGGCAAATTTTTGTGAAGTGGGGGAGAGGAAACAAGAGGCAAATGGCAAATAATGTAAATTGCAAGCAGATGAGATTTGTGATTAGGAACCTGGTTGATGTTGAAGATCCTCCCCGTCAACGGCACCAGAAATTGGCGAGTTGACACGAGACTATCTTGACGTGATCTTCCCCGGCAACGGCGCCAGAAATTCCTTTTGATGTCTGCTAGAACTACGTCGGTATTTCCCCAACGAGGAAGGGATGATGCAGTATGGCGACGGTAGGTATTTCCCTCAGTGATGAGACCAAGGTTATCGAACCAGTAGGAGAACCTCCTCACACCACGTAAACAACACCTGCACACAAATAACAAATACTCGCAACCCGACGTGTTAAAGGGGTTGTCAATCCCTTTCGGGTACGGCGCCTCAAGATAGGCAAAATAATGTGAGGTAAAATTGGTAGGTAGGATAAATAGATCGCGGAACAAATAAATTGCAGCAAGGTATTTTTGTATCTTTGGTTTAATAGATCTGAAAATAAATGCAAAGGTAAATAGATCGCAAAGGCAAATATGAAGAAAAGAGACCCGAGGGCCGTAGGTTTCACTAGTGGCTTCTCTCGAGAAAAATAGCAAACAGTGGGAAAACAATTACTGTTGGGTAATTGATAGAACTTCAAATAATCATGACAATATCCAGGCAATGATCATTATATAGGCATCACATCCAAGATTAGTAGACTGACTCCTGCCTGCATCTACTAATATTACTCCACACATCGACTACTATCCAGCATGCATCTAGTGTATTAAATTCATGGAAAAATGGAGTAATGCAATAAGAACGATAACATGATGTAGACAAGATCTATTTATGTAGAAATGGACCCCATAATAGATCCCATCTTGTTATCCTTAATGGCAACGATACATACATGTCGTTTCCCCTTCTATCACTGGGATCAAGCACCGTGAGATTGAACCCATCACAAAGAACCTATTCCCATTGCAAGATAAATAGATCAAGTTGGCCAAACAAAACCCAAATATCAGAGAAGAAATATGAGGCTATAAGAAATCATGCATATAAGAGATCAAAGAAGACTCAAACAACTTCCATGGATAAAAACATAGATCTGATCATAAACTCAAAGTTCATCAGATCCCAACAAACACACCACAAAAAGAATTACATCATATGGATCTCCAAGAGACCATTGTATTGATAATCAAGAGAGAGAGGAAGCCATCTAGCTACTAACTACGGACCCATAGGTCTACAAAGAACTACTCATGCATCATCGGAGAGGCACCAATTGAAGTGGTGAACTCCTCCGTGATGGTGTCTAGATTGGATCTGGTGGTTCTGGACTCTGCAGCGGCTGGAATTGTTTTTCGTCGACTCCCCTAGGGCTTCTGGAATATTGGGGTATTTATAGAGCAAAGAGGCGGTTCAGGGGGCACCCAAGGTGGGCACAACCCACCAAGGCGCGCCTGGGCCTCCTGGCACGCCCTGGTGGGTGCTTCCCTCCTCGAGGCACCCCCGAGGTGTAGCCTTGGCCCACTGGATGTCTTCTGGCCCAAAAAAATCCTCAAAAAGTTTCGCTGCGTTTGGACTCCGTTTGGTATTGATTTCCTGCGATGTAAAAATCATGCAGAAAATAGCAACTGGCACTGGGCACTATGTCAATAGGTTAGTATAAAAAATGATATAAAATGATTATAAAATGATTGTAAAACATCCAAGAATGATAATATAACAGCATGGAACAATCAAAAATTATATATACGTTGGAGACGTATCACTCGGCTTCGCATGCAGCTGCGCGGGCTTCTCCTCCGGCACCCTCTAGCATGGAAGGCCACCGGAGTGCAGGGCGGCAAAGGCCACCGGAGCATGTGGGGGCGGCTGGGCGCCGGCTGAAAGCTGCACAGGATGATGCACGTGAGGTGTTTGGAAAAATGCCAAAGAAAGACAGAGAGAGGAAGAAGAAGAATGACGTGTGGGCCCCACCTATCATAACGGTCAACTTAACGGTCAAAATGAATAGAGTTGACTTTGCCGCCATGTCAGCTCTGGCGAGTGGGCCCCGCATGTCATAAACATGTTTAAATCGTCTAAACTGGCCATTTTTAAAAAGTGGTAGTTTTTAGTCATAAAATTAGAATTTTTGGTAGTTATCAGTCACTTTTTTTAATGTGGTAGTTCAGTGGGACGGGAACCCCTAATGTGTTAGTTTTTTGTCAATACTCCTACCTATTATGGCATTTCCATAGCCATTCCGAGATATATTGCCATGCAACTTCCACCGTTCCGTCATATTTTTGTTCTAAGTCTCGAGTTGTAAGTAAATAAAAGTGTGATGATCATCATTATTAAAGCATTGTCCCATGTGCGGAGAGGATAATAAAAGCTATGATTCCCTCACAAGTTGGGATGAGTCTCCGGACTTTACAAAAAATAAAAGAGGCCTAGAAGCCCAGACAAAAAATGAGAGAAAAGAGAGAAGGGACAATGCTACTATCCTTTTTCCACACTTGTGCTTCAAAGTAGCACCATGATCTTCATGATAGAGAGTCCACTATGTTGTCACTTTCATACACTAGTGGGAATTTTTCATTATAGAAATTGGATTGTATATTCCAATGATGGGCTTCCTCAAACTGCCCTAGGTCTTCGTGAGCAAGCGAGTTGGATGCGCACCCACTTAGTTTCATTTTGAGCTTTCATAAACTTATAGCTCTAAGTGCATCTGTTGCATGGCAATCCCTACTCACTCACATTGATATCTATTGATGGGTATCTCCATAGCCCGTTAATACGCCTAGTTGATGTGAACTATCTCCTTATTTTTGTCTTCTCCACAACCACCATATTCTATTCCACCTATAGTGCTATATCCATGGCTCACGCTCATGTATTGCGTGAAAGTTGAAAAAGTTTGAGAACATCAAAAGTATGAAACAATTGCTTGGCTTGTCATCGGGGTTGTGCATGATTCAATACTTTGTGTGATGAAGATGGAGCATAGCCAGACTATATGATTTCCTAGGGATAGCTTTCTTTGGCCATGTTATTTTAAGAAGACACAATTGTTTTATTAGTATGCTTGAAGTATAATTGTTTTTATGTCAATATTAAACTTTTGTTATGAATCTTATGGATTGGAATATACATGCCACAATAAAGAAAATTACATGGATAAATATGTTAGGTAGCATTCCACATCAAAAATTCTGTTTTTATCATTTACCTACTCGAGGACGAGTGGCAATTAAGCTTGGGGATGCTTGATACGTCTCCAACGTATCTATAATTTTTTATTGTTCCATGCTATTATATTATCTGTTTTGGATATTTTATATGCATTAATATTCTATTTTATATTATTTTTGGGACTAACTTATTAACCCAGAGCCCAGTGCAACTTTCTGTTTTTTTCCTTGTTTTTGAGTTTTATAGAAAAGGAATATCAAACGGAGTCCAAACGGAAAAAAACTTTACGATGATTTTTCTTCGACCAGAAGACACACATAAGACTTGGAGAGGAAGTCGGAAAAGTCCCGAGGCCTCCACAAGCCCTCAGGGCGCGCCCTAGGGGGGGCGCCCCTGGCTTGTGGGCCCCACGGGACTCCTCCAATCCTAATCTTTGGCCTATAAATTCAGAAATATTCCCAAACCAACAGAAGCGTCCACCAAAATACTTTTCCGCCCTCGTAACCTTCTGTTCCCGTGAGATCCCTTCTTGGGGCCTTTTCCGACATCCTGCCGTAGGGAAATTCGATCACGGAGGGCTTCTATATCAACTCTATTGCCCTTCTGATGAAGCGTGAGTAGTTTACCACAGACCTACGGGTCCATAGCCAGTAGTTAGATGGCTTATTCTCTCTCTTTTATCTTCAATACAATGTTGTCCTCGATGTTCTTGGAGATCTATCCGATGTAATCTTCTTTTGCGGTGTGTTTGTCGAGATCTGATGAATTATGGATTTATGATCAAATTATCTATGAATATTATTTGAGTCTTCTATGAATTCTTATATGCATGATTTGATATCTTTGTATTTCTCTTTGAATTATCGGTTTGGTTTAGCCAACTAGATTGGTTCTACTTGCAATGGGAGAGGTGCTTAGTTTTGGGTTCAATCTTGTGGTGTCCTCACCCAGTGACAAAGTAGGGGTAGCAAGACACGTATTTGTATTGTTGCCATCAAGGGTAAAAAGATGGGGTTTTCATCATATTGCTTGAGTTTATCCCTCTACATCATGTCATCTTGCTTAAGGCGTTACTTCGTTCTTATGAACTTAATACTCTAGATGCATGCTGGATAGCGGTCGATGTGTTGAGTAATAGTAGTAGATGCAGGCAGGAGTCGGTCTACTTGACACGGACGTGATGCCTATATTCAGAATCATTGCCTTGGATATCGTCATAACTTTGCGCTTTTCTATCAATTGCTCGACAGTAATTCGTTCACCCACCGTGTTATTTTCCTTGAAGAGAGAAGCCTCTAGTGAAACCTATAGCCCCCGTGTCTATTTTCCATCATATATTTTCATATCTATAAACCAAAAGCCCCAAAAATACCTTGCTGTAATTTATTTACTTTTATTTTGTTTTATGTTTTATTAATCTTTTATATCTATCTCTATAAGATCTCACCTTTGCAAGTGAGACCGTGAAGGGATTGACAACCCCTTTATCACGTTGTGTGCAAGTGTTTGATTGTTTGTGCAGGTGCATAGATTGGAGACTTGCTTGTATCTCCTATTGGATTGATACCTTAGTTCTTAACTGAGGTAAATACTTATCTCTACTTTGTTGCATCACCCTTTCCTCTTCAAGGGAAAACCCAACGCAAGCTCAAGAAGTAGCAGTATATCGCTCCATGATTGGATCCTTGCTTTACCTTTGTGCATCTAGACCGGATATCATGTTGAGTGTGGGAATTTGTGCACGGTTTCAAGACGCACCTAAGGAAATCCACTATGTGGCGGTAAAGTGAATCTTTCGATATTTGGCTCATACCCCGAACTTTGGCTTATGGTACCCCAAAGGAGCAAGCTTTGATCTCATGGGCTATTCAGACTCGGATTGGACGGGAGATTGTGTGGAGAGGAAGTAAACTTCCGGAGGGTGCCAATTCCTTGGTCGCTCTTTGTTGAGTTGGTCTTCAAAGAAGCAAAATTGTGTGTCTCTCTCTTCCACCGAGGCCGAGTATGTAGCCGCCGCAAGTTGTTGTGCACAATTGCTATGGATGAGGCAAACTTTAAAGGATTATGGTGTCATTTGTGACAAAGTGCCTCTTCTATGTGACAATGAAAGTGCTATCAAGATTTCTCAGAATCTAGTGCAACATAGCAAGACAAAGCATATTGAGATTCGTCATCATTTCATTCGGGATCACATCAAGCGTGGAGATATTGATATCATCTACATCAACACTCAAGAGCAACTAGCAGATATTTTCACCAAGCCTCTAGATGAAGCAAGATTTCGCGAGTTAAGGCATGAGCTAAATAGCATTGATTCGAGCAATGTGGCTTGAATGTAGGCACACCCCACTGCACGCATCATGTAACATCCCAAATTTTCAATTTGGAATGTTATACATATGTCATCATTGCATATCATATTTTATTGCATTTTGGGTTGATCCTAGAAATTCTAAGCAACTCAAAGGACCCACAGGAGAGAGTTGGGGATTTCTCTATTTTCATATTTGAATTTTCTCAAATATTGAAAAGAGGATCATTTTGGTTTTAATCATTTTCTCTCCAAATATTTCCAACGTCAAAATAAAAGAGAGGGGATAAAATGACTTCTCCAAAATAAAAGAAATATTGGAGGAAAAATGTTATAATCAAATAAGAATTTTATTTGGACTTTTATTACTATTTTATTTGAATTAGAAAAATTGCACGTTTTAAAAAATTGCATTTTAGGCTAGAAAAATGTTCACTTTGTTCTAAATATTTCATTTAGACGGTGAAAATTTGTTTTGGAATTTTTTCTAGATTTTTTTATATTTATTATGATTTTTTTCTGTTCGGCGAAATTATTTTAAAAAAAAGTTCCCGCCCGACTGGGCCGAAGCCCAGCCGAGCAGGCCGGCCCGCCTAGCGCCACCGCCGCCCTCCCGTGCTCGGCTCAGACTCGCCGGAGTCCCGCGCCGCCACGCCGCCGGCCGCCCCCTTGCCCAAGTCGGAGCCCCCCGACCCCCTTTATAACCCGCCCACCCCGCCGCCTCTCGCCCCGCCAGCCACCGCCCCGCCCCGCACCCGCACCCGCCGCCGCGCCGCGCGTCGCCGCCGCCAGCCGTCGCCCTGCGCCGCTGCCGCGCCTCCCACCGACGCCGCCCGGAGCCCCAGCGCCGCCGCGCCGCCTCGCTGGAGCCTCGCCGGAGGTAACCGACGCCGTCGCCGTTCGGTTTAAAAAAAACCCTAGATCTAGTTTTTTTATTAGATCGGTTTGGTTTTTTCCGGTTTAGTTATTTAGCGGACGTTCGTCCGTACGTTCGTTTTAACGAACGTTGTTCATCAGTTAGTCGCAGACAACGAACGTTCGTTTGTTAGCCTGTTCGTCTCGTTTTTACTTTCTAGGGTTTTTCCGCGATTATTTTTTATCGCGATTTCTGCCCTGATCTTCGATCTAGTTTATCTTTTCGCTCGTTTATCCAAATCAGATGAAACAAGCACCTAGATCTTCGTCTCGAAGCCCTTTTTCTGTTTAACCAACTTGAACATGATTTTGGTACTGTAAAATTTGTCTTTAGTCCAGATTAGTAAACAAATCATGTTTCTTTCGTAGTTTGAGTTTCGTTGCTCCGTTTGATTCAATTCTTTTTGCAAACCAGAGTTCTTCAGTTGAACTTTCTGGTTAGATCTTCTTATTTGAGTTTTACCCGTGCTTCTAGTTGAGTGCTTATGTATGTTATTGTTTGTTTCCGATAGAATTCCCGGAGTGCGAAGCGTGCTACTACGAGTCTCTAGGTTTTGCGGATCATCGGCAAGGCAAGTAACACTTTGATCATGTTCCTTTATTACCCAGTTTTTATGCATTAGTTACAATCCTCAAACATTGCATGGTTAGGATCTGAATAACATGTGGGTTTGGGAAGTAGATGATGAGGTAGAACCTATTGCCCTTTTATTATCAAACCTTTGGGAGTTACTTCTACGTTATGCTCAGGATTGCTATGCTATGCTCGTAGACGTGGATTGGGTGAGTGTATCCATGACAGATGTGAGTATTGTTAATTAATGGTTAACTTAAGGTGGCTACTTAAATACACATCTGGCTGGATTGGTTGAGGCACCCTGGAGTACCCAGTGGTTGTCAGGGTACCTGAGAATCCAGTGTTGTCCAAGAGGATCCCGGAGTACCCGTGTGATTACCCTATGGAATGCCACCCAGGCTCAAAGGGATCAGAAGATTATTCATGCTAGAAACTTCCACTACAAAAAAAAGACACATCCGTGACATTTTGGGTCGAACGAATTTTTTCTGTCATACTTATGACACTTCTATAACGATAATTGTGACAAAACCCGGTATCATCATAGATGTGGTGGGCTCCTACTTCTATGACAAAAACCATGACAGAAAATGGGCTTTTCGTCCTGGGCGGGCCGGAGACGCAGCTGCATGACATTCTTTGGGCCGTCCATGACGGAAAAAACCGTGGTAGAAGCGAGGGCGAGGAAATTCCAGGGAGTTCCCGGTTACGGTGGGTGGTCGGGGGCCGAGCGATGCGTGTTTCTCTCGTACACGTACGCGCATGTGTGCGAGGCGTTCGCTGTAACTGAACCCGAGCGAGGCATTGGGCTCTAACTGAACCCGAGCGATTGCACTGCAGGCTACGCATTACTGAACCCGATCGAGCGATTCCTTCGCTACTACAGCTAACTGAAGCCGATCGATGCTGCCTCTGGATGAACAGTGAGCGTTGCGGGGGGTTGATGAACACTGAGCGGTGGGGGTGGATGAACAGGACCCCGTGGTGTTGCCTCTGGGTGAACAGGACCCCGACCTATCGAGCCGGTTGTGGCTGGATGAACAGGACCCCGTGGAGGGCTGGATGAACAGGACGACCCCGTGGAGGGTTGGATGAACAGTAGACGGTGGAGGGGTGGATGAACAGTAGCCCGTGGAGGGGTGGTTGAACATGAGCCCGTGGAGAGGGGTAGTTGAACAGTAGCCGGTGGAGTAGCGCACGGTGGAGGCTGGATGAACAGGAGCCCGTGGATGAACAGTCGCAGGTGGAGGCTGGAGGAGGTCGACGGTGGATGAACAGTAGCCCGTGGAGGTTGGAGGAGGTCGACGGTGGAGATGAACAGTAACCCGTGGAGTCCCGTTTTGCGGTACGCCACACCCCTCCAGATGAACAGGACCCCTGTTTCAACAGTAGCGCTCCAACACAAGTCCGTTTCGTCTGTTTTGCGGTACGCCACACCCCTCCTGATCAACAGGACCCCGTTTTGACCGTAGGAGGTCCAACACAAGTCCGTTTCCTCTGCTTTACGGTACGCCAGACCCCTCCCGATGAACAGGATCCCGTTTCGAACGTGGCCGGTCGAACACAAGGCCATTTCCTCCATTCTGCGGTACGCTAGGCCTCGTTTCCGTCGCATGTTCCGTCCAAGCCCTCCCAATGAACACGACGACGCATTCCGTTTCGACCCAGCCGGTTGGCTCCCCATGAACAAGACAACGACGTTGTTTCTCTGTTCCGACCCAGCCATGTACACGAGCCCTGGCCGTACGTATGCACGAGTAGGCGTTCGAGACCCCGCCCGTATGTATGTACGTGGCTGTATTTTCTTTCTTGCACACTGGCCGTTGTACGTACGTGTACATGCTACGTGCGCGCCTCTACTACGACACGTGCGTGCCTCTACATCCACCAGTATGTACGTACACGTTCGCGACCAGAATGACAATGCTACGTACGCTTCGACCAGGTGGGTCCCGACTGTTAGGCACTTCCTTGCGTGCGAAGATGTAGATGGTGGGTCCCAGCAGTCTGGGGGCGAATATTTTTTTGCCCGGACGCACTTCCTTGCGTGCGAAGATGTAGCTGGTGGGTCCCAGCAGTCAGGGGGGAAACTTTTTTTCACGAAATACAGTGGCCCGTCCGGTGGGTCCCAGCTGTCAGGTGGAGGAATCATTATTTTCCACGTAATAAGGAGGCACTTCCTTGCTGCGGCTGTGGACCCAGCTGTCAGCCTCTCCACGTACAGTCCACGTCCGATGGAAGTCGTTTAAGGATGGCAATGGGTAGGGTATGGGGTGGGTAGAGCAATACCATACCCATACCCGTGTAGTCAATGGGTACAAAATTCTACCCATACCCGTATCCATGGGTATGAAAGTTTACCCGTACCCATACTCGACGGGTACCCATACCTAGTGGGTACCCGACGGGTAGATCAAACAGTGCACATGTTATTTACAATTTTACATTCATCCATAGCACATTTGACAAAAAAGAATTTATCTCAACTCAATAACAGATAGATGAGTACAAGACAATTATCTCAATTCAAATTGACAATGGGTGACAACTTTAACATAGGTTCACAAGCTCATGACACCTCTTCAACAAATAACATCCGACAAGTAACATGTCAGCATAAACAGGTAGGGTATGGGTATATCCATGGGTACAAGACTATACCCGTGCCCTACCCGTGACTTAACGGGTAGGGTATGGGTACTACCCATGGGTATAAGAATGTGCCCATACCCTGCCCATGCGGGTTACGTGTATCCGCGGGTACCCGTACCCATGGGTAAAATTGCCACCTGAAAGTCGTTCCTTGACCACGGTTGACCACGCCACGCCGAGAGCACCACTGGCAGTGGACGACGGCGAGGGCCTAGGAAGGGAGGACGGCGCGGAGCCGGGGAAGACGCATGCAGTGGATGCCCACGCGAAGAGGAGTACGAGGGTTTCACTGGTTTCGGGCTAGCGGTGATGAGGCTGCCATCGCCGCAGAATAACAGGGGGTGGTGGGTGAGTGGAGGGATGGCCTGGCCAGCGGTGGGAGTAGTAGGGACGGTGAGGCCTTCGCGGCAGCACAGCTGGCCATGGGAGGCAGGAGCAGGCGGCACGACCGGCGCTGCTTTGGGCGGCTGGAGCAAGAAGACCAGAGGTTGAAGAAGCATGACGGCCGTTGGATGAACATCGTATGGTCACTGCAGCTAGAATCGTTTATATTGACTAAGTTGACAGAGCCCTTGGTACGCATCAACTTAGTAGGCCCACAGGTCAGCTTCCGAAACAGTGCACCCCAGATGTCAGGGGGAGGAATCATTTTTTGGGCGGGTGAAGCTAGAATATCCGAGATTGAAGAAGAAGCACGGCATCCGTTGGATGGACATCCAACGGCCACTGCTGCTAGAACCGTGTGTTGACTATAAGTTGACAAAGCCTTGCATACGCGTCAACTCTGTTTTTTTAGGGGACGCGTCAACTTAGTAAGGCCATAAGTGTGTGGCAGAGAACTTATAGCCCATTTGAGATTTGTAAGAATGTGCAGCCCATTTTTGAATTCTAATGGAATTTACTAAAGCCCATTTACAGTTTGTTAAAAGTACAGCCCATTTCATCCAACTGTTCAAAACAGAATTCAATAAAATTTCCCACATTTTGATGGGATCCGAAATATTTTTATCCCGAAATTTCTAGTCAGATTAAATACAATTTCAATATAAATTTATATTACGTAAAAATCCAACAAAACATTGCGCTCGCAACAATTAATGAAATTAAAATTTTCAATATCCAAAAATAATATTTCATAAAGTAATTACGTGTTTGGTGCTTTTTTTATAGTTACTGCCTAGTTTTTATAATTACATCCCATTTATTATTTCTTAAAGCCCATTTTCTTGTTAAGCCTAATGCATCCCTCCTAGGAAAGATTTGCAGCCCAGCGGGGCGGAGAATAACAACTTGACCTTGCCTGGGTATTCCTAAAAAAAGTATAGCTGGGCTAGCCATTTTCAGCTTGAAAAAAATTAATATCTGGGCTGGATATCTGGCCTGGGCTAGACGGGCCACAGCCCGCCCAGTTAATACCTGCAGCGATGTTTTCGTTGTTGTTCAGAGGAGAAAAATTAATATCTGGGCTAAACATCGAAAAACTCTGCAGTGCTCACACCTCAAAAACACAAATACTGCTCGAGCTGCTTGGTCCCAGCTGTCGGCCGCTTCTTGTGCAATTCTCTCGTTTATTGACTACATAGGTTGACAATGGTGTGGGACCGTGATGTCAGGAAACCAGGAGGAAGCAAAAAAATTATAGTTTTATATAATAAGGAGGCACTTGCGTACATGAGGCTATGGCCCTGGTGGGTCCCCATTGTCATCCTCTCCAAGTAAAGTCATCTCCTCGCCCGTGCGCACTTTCCGCCCGAAACAGTCAGCGCCGCCCGCCCGCTTCCCAGTGCAGGCGATTGCTCCGCCTTCAAACGACACAAGTGCCGTCCGTCCGTCCATCTGCCGGCCACATTAATGATACGCGGTTGCCGAGGCGGCTACTCCGGCACCACACGTCCGTCCCTCCGCCGCCCACCATTGCTATATAAACTGCTGCGCCGGCCATAGCCGCAGTCGTCCGCATCCATTCCCTTTCTCCTGTCCACACCACTACTGCCCACCATGGCTTCCTCGCGCTCCAGCGCTATTCCGAATGGGCGGACGACGGACCACAAGGAGATGGCAGCCATTGCTGCCGACCGGCTGCCCGGCAGGCAGCCGGAGGACGACGATGTCCCAATGGAGAACATGGTAGTTGACGATCCGGCGCCAACCCCCTCCCCCGCGCCATCCTCGCTGGTGCATTGCACCATGACCATCGGCGAGGCCCGTGCCCAATATATGGACACGGTGAGGCAGAAGCGTGAGGAGCACTTCCGGGAGGCACAAGCTGACACCGCCTACAACCACCATCTCCTCCAGGAGCACCTGCAGGCGGAGGAGCAGATCACCGCGGAGCGGGCGGACCAGGAGGCGCTGCTCGACTCGTACCGCTCCGCCCGCGAGGGCCGCCTCGAGTGTTGGCGGTACCGCATGCGGGTGGTGGAGGCTGGGGCCGCCTACAAAGAGGGCGATGAAGCGGGCGAGGCGCTGTTTGGCTAGACCGAGGACAAGGCAGAGGACAATGCCTGCTCCGACGAGTCCCCGCTCCGCTGGCGTTGACGAGGCCCGGCTCCACCGAGGCCCCGCGGCGCCAACAACGAGGCAGAGGACACCGCCGGCTCCGCCGAGGCCCCGCCCCGCCAACAACGAGGTAGAGGACATCGCCGGCTCAGCCGAGGCCCCACCCTTCCGGCAAGGTGGGGGAGGATTTCCACCGCTCCGCCGAGGCTCCGCCCGCCGGCAACGAGACAGAGGACATCGCCGGCTCCGCCGCGGCCCCGCCCTGCTGCCAACGAGGCCGCGCCATACAGAAAACGAGGAAGAGTAGAACACGGTAGGTCGCCGCCGCTCGGGTCCAAGTAATGCCACTATTGCTACCCTCCGGTTGAAGCCAAGCTAGGCGGGTTGACCATTGACGGCCGGTTAGGTTCTTGGCGGCGACGTGGAGTCTGAGAGCTGTGTTGGAGAAGGACGCTGCTTCCACTTAACTGCTGGTGTAGTTGGTGACTGACACGTGGGCCCAACAGGCCACATGTCAGTTATGCAACTGCACCTGCAGTTAAGTCACTGAAGCTTCTGTTCGGCTCAACGGGACACAGGTGGGTAGCTTTGGTTAATTAATTATACCTCCAGCGCACCCCTTTTTAGTTGAAGAATGTATGAAATGTAATGAAATCCGGCATGTTTATATGAAATCCGACCGTGTATGAATGAATTTATTTCGATTAGTTCGAATTCCTGTATCACTGGCATTGGATGAACATGCAAAACAATACGTACTAGCATTATTCCCAGGGTGATCACCTCGTTTGCAGCAGTTTCGCATGTACTCCCTCCGGTCCTTTCTAGTCTGCATACAAGTTTTGTCTGCAGTCAAAGTATCTCTACTTTGACCAATCTTATAGAAAAAAGTATGCACTTTCACAATGTGCGAAGTAAAAAGGAACAGAAGGAGTACAAAGAGTTTGAGCAGCTTTTTAGCGTTTCTGTACATTGCAATCAAACACACAGGGCTGGCAATTCATAGAGAACATTCAAAACAATCGATGATTATGCATCTCAGCGACTCACATGTCAGAGGCAATATTTACTTCACAACTAAAGAATAAAGAAAAAATTGATCGACGCTGCTGACAGCAAAGGGCGTCCCATTCGAAAATATCAAACGCATGTCTTCTTGCTAAAATCAATGAGCAAAATTTGACAAGGTTGTCCCATTCCAAAATATCAAATGCCTACGATTGTGGAATGGGCAGGGTTTGCCATCAGTTCGGACATTGACATGGCACCTCGTGCTAAATAAACCAGCTGTTCTTTTTGTGCAGTTCCACCAAAATCAACCAAATTCGCGCGTAGCTTGTATGATTTCGCCCTTATATGTTGCAACGCCTTGAACTTATCGGCACCTCCTTTCTTGTGGTGGAAATGAATGATTCGATGTATTCATGAACATTTTGTGCAGTTCCCATTGAAATCAAGCTGAGCACCCCTGTTTGCACAAATACAAAAAAGTGATTAGTATAAAGCAAACTGTACTATGAATCGACAGTTTAAACAGGCACCTACATGGTCCATGTAGAACACACTTTTAGAAAAATGGAACTCACCAGAAAGAATCCTAGAACAACATTGTACTCGCGCATCACAGCAAAAAAATGGAGATTTGTCAGTCCTTCTGAGCTGAAGTTAGTTTGGTCTTGTGGGGAGTAATGTAACCATCCTTCAACTGCTCCTTCTGATGAGAAGATAGACAGGGCTTCTTCATCCTGGCATAATCGGAACTAGTCACTTCACGTACTCCATATTCTTCTTCAGAGGAGGATGATCCTGTTGTGCAAAGACAAGAGGACAACTAAATGCTAGCATCCCTGTTTGCTCGAAAAAAAGGAAAGAAAATATTTAAAACAGCACAGATGAAGCACTTCTCAAGGACAATACCACTTTTTCATGACAGTATCTAAACAGTAGCACAACACCAATAGAGATGACAAAGCTCAATCATATGGATGAAATCAGTGGGCGAGTACCAACCTTTGTCAGGAGGCTTATTGTGTAGAGCATACAGATGAAGCACTTCTCCGGAACCATCTGTTGCTATCTACTGTGGTGGCCATGCTTACTATATACTCCTCGATTAGTTTAATGTTTCCAACATCTTCTTGTGCAGTTCCACTAAAATATATGGTATCTTCAAAGAAGATCCCTGTTTGCACAAGTAGAGATAATTACGTATTACATTAAGAGTGGCATCAAATCAGTGGCAAAACAATTGCTCGTTCCAGCCATAGCAATAAATTAAGATGCAAAACTATATCATTACTTGTGTCATCACAGTTCCAGTGCTTCATTACAGCACCGGGAGTTGATTTTTGTTTTTCTTCCGCTTGTTCTTCCCCTTCATCACTTGGTTCAATAACAGACAAGCTTCGCCTTCAATGTAAGATTTGGCATGTCAATTAGGGAGCACAAGTATAGCACTAAACAATGACATTAATTTTCTGATGAAAGTGGCAAAATACAGGCCAACAGTTGTGAAATATCCTTATCTTACCTCAATGGGATATTACGGTGCACATACAGATTGGAAGTCTTGTCTCCATTTGTGCAGTTCACTAAAATCAAGCAACATTACCGTACAAGTAGCACAACATATGAAAGCACACTGCAGAATCATGTGAAAGAAGGCTAGTACTGACCTCTCATGATGCGGAATTCAAACAACTCACAAGAAGAAGATCTGAACCAAATTTGCCAACACGGATAGGAAGTAAGATCTCCTCTTGTGCAGTTCCACTAAGATCAAGCAATCAAGCAACGTTGTCGGTGTGACATTTTGGTTGAACTGCACAAAACACTCTTAAAACAAAAGTGTTTTGTGCAGTGCAACAAAAGGTCACAATGGCAACGAGGTGAAGTAGATAACCCTGTTTACACAGAGGTGCAAAGGAAACAACTAGTGGTCAATAACGGTGGATGACACAGAAGCCAACAAAAAGAAGCATCTACCTTATCTAAATGGGAAAGAAAGCAAGACAGTAGCATTTCTCAAACGGTGGCATTGATTAATATTAACATAGAGATTATATTAACAATAAAATTCGTTAAACATGTAATTTGCTTTTAACTGTGGCATTGCATCAATTTTCCAGCGGCATTATTAGAGGGTGTTTGTTTACAGGGACATTTTGGTGTAGGGACTAAAAAAACTCCGTGTCAGTCCCATCTAAACCAAACAGGAGGGACTTTTAGGGACTAAAAGTGGGCATTTGGGACTAAAGAAAGAAGACCCCGAGGGAGTCTTTTTGGGACTTTTTCCAACAGTTGCCCCTGCCACGCATCGCACCTTGTCTCTATTAGTTCATTACTAGGGGTAACATGGTCTTTTAGCATGTCATTTAATAACCTCTAGTCCATGTTTAGTCCCTGGAACCAAGCAGGTAGGGACTAGGGAGTTTTTAACCAAACAGGGCCTTAGATTAACAACAGCTAAAGAGTTGCACGGGACAGTGGACGCACCAGCACCATGTGCATCTACCGATGTACTGTGGTCATGCACAGTCTGTTGCAACAAAGAACAAACAACCAAGGAGCATATTTGTGTTGGTCCCAGTTTTGTTATCTTTAGACACCTTTCCCTATGTGAGCGCAGCAAATCTAGTCCTGCTCAAACTCTACAGCCTTGTCCCCCAAAACAAAAGATCAGTTTGTTACAGATGTGCGTACTGCGTTTGTCATTGTTTTCCCTTTTCGACCAACGTAGGTGCTGGATAGCCAGTCTGTACTAGTACTTTCGCCCCTTCCTTTCCTCTTTGAACCACGTCCTAGATTTATGCTATACAACTTTCCCCACTACTTTCCCCCATTCCTTTCCTCTTTGAACCACGTCTTAGATTCATGCTATACAACTTTCCCCACTACTTTCCCCCTTCCTTTCCTCTTTGAACCACGTCCTAGATTCATGCTATACAACTTTTCCCACTACTTTCCCCACTCCTTTCCTCTTTGAACCACGTCCTAGATTCATGGTATACAACTTTCCCCACTACTTTCCTGTTTGATCCAACACCTAGATTTGAGTGCAGAAGCGGAAAAAGCCGACATGCAGCTAGAGCAATGCATGTGGAATAAGTAAATTATACCTTAAGGTTCTTGGGGCATGGTTCAGTGGGCGACGGGACGGCAGCGAAAAAGAAGGGGTCGGAGGCCCTCCCGCGCTGCCGCTGGGTGAAAGTGAACAGCTGCGCCGGTAGTGGATTCCCTCCCTCGCCGACGGCGACAGCGTTAAGCCTCCTTCCCTTCCCAACGGACGAATCCAGCTGGTTCTTTGACCAGAAGTGAGGGGAGAGAGAGGCCAACGAAGTCTTGTTTAGACCTGGAGAGGGTGAGAGAGTGTGAAGAGAGAAACTACAAGCGCTGAGGCTCCATCGTGTATATATATACTAGAGAGAGAGAGAGAGTGAAGCGTGCAAACCCTAGAAAACAAGCGCCGAGGCTGCAGCTTATACATGATGAGGTGATTATACGGTCACTACGAGATCGTATAGCTCCGTATCCATCCATTTTGACCAGTCAAAGAATCCTCCTGGCACAAATTATGCTCAAGTGTAGTTATCGAACCCGAGACCTCAAGTTTGATGAGCAAACAGGCTAACCAGATACACAACCATCCCATTATGTTCAACGAGAGGAAAGTAACCTTTTATACATTCCTGCATTCGTCTGACAAGCATGCCGTGTTTTTTTGTGTGGGAGTCATTGGGATTTAAATCATAATCGTGTCATGTGGCTTTGGTGGTAAGACTATCCACAGTGGTGCAGAAATAATGCAGCCTTAGTCACCTTACCTCTCTCCACATAGTATGTTGGGT
Organism: Triticum aestivum; assembly: GCF_018294505.1. NCBI lineage: Eukaryota > Viridiplantae > Streptophyta > Magnoliopsida > Poales > Poaceae > Triticum > Triticum aestivum. The sequence goes on from NC_057802.1 coordinate 30,539,113, forward strand.
CCCACCAGTTAGAGGGTGAAACAAACAAATTAATAAGAAAAATTAAAAGCACCAGCGGCGTATCTTACCTCACACATCTCGCTACTTCTCGGGAACACTGTCCAATTGATCCCTCTGTTCGCTCACGTACTATTTTAAGTGAATCCTTATTATAACATGCACACAATTTTGGGCACTTGTATTCGACCTAAGTCAGTGTGCCACCGTATCTCGTACTTACTACTCCCTCCGTCTAGGTGTAAGAAGTCACGTTAGAAGGTGCAGTGGGACCAAGGTGCAAGCAGATTGGAGGAGAAGGAGAAACTTGACCGGTCATTCCTCCAATCAAAGCCCTGATTTCTGTCTCTAAACGCAACAATTAATCCAAACAACTAAGAGATGCCATTTTAGATACCATGCAGGGCCACGTATTAACTCGCATGCAAGCCGACTTTGATTTCTTGACTGATCAACGCGTAGTTGCGCCCCATGCATTGGGTTTCCGGGGGAGATAACAAGGCAGAGTAAGGAGCGTTTGGTTACATTGCTTAGGCTGGTCATAGTGGTGAGTAACTTGGACTAGTAACATGCATATGTTACTAGTCTATGTCACTAGTACGCGAAGTTTGCCATGCGAGCCGATCTGGCACTCCTGAGCTAGCAAGGTTTTTCTAGCCCACCCAAGCTAGCTGGCCCAAAAAGCTAACATATTTTAACAGTTCCAAACGCCTAACCTTGCCTGGCTATGCTATAAGCTGTTCTTGCTAAGGATCCAAACGCTCCCTAAGTAACAACGCTCGCTAGCAACGAGGCCAGGAGGGGATTGAGATGCGAAATTAATGGACGACGCCTAAACATTTTGGGAATATATGATTTCCGTAAGATGACTTAACACCTAGACGGAGGGAGTACTACTCCTCAGTCCAGGTTTGATGGAATATTCGTCACCTCTTGTCTTCTTGTACGTACTCCATTTGTATCTCACTTCCTGTGGCTTCTCACTCGCACGATTTTCCTATTCTATGAACCTGTGTGTGCGTGTGCATGTGTGTGTGTGTGTGTGTTTAACAGCATGTGTGTGTTAGAGAGAGCGACAGATCGACCTACTCCTACAGAGATATGGTGTGTAGTGTACGATTTTAGCCGCGAGAGTCGGTGCATCCTCTCGTTTCTGGGTGTCCGGTAGGGACAGGCAGACAGCTGCCACGCCCGCTCCTGACCAGCCTGGCCCACCCAAAGCCCCTCCATCGCCCGCGCGCGCTTCCAGCCCGAAATGGTCAGCGCCGCTCCAAAGAGTCGGTGCCGCATTCATGCCCGGGCAGAGCGGATGCGACCTCTCACTGGCGCCTGCTTGAAGAGTGATGGTTGCTTCGTCCGTCCAACTTACTGCTGGGTCTATGTGATTTGACGGCTCATTGGTCTTTATTACTGAGGTGGTAGGACTGCTGGATGTCCCACGCTTTCGGCGAAAGGAGGTACTACTAGATTACAATTTTCTCCATTCTTACAGCGGAGGAGTGCAAGAGCAGTGAAAACACGCAGGCTCAGTGATTACATGGCCCACCTCACACTATCACCATATTTTCTGGACACCGTGCGACACCTAACTCTTTACATAGTACTCCCTCCGTTCCTAAATACTAGATGAGTCCCCGCGCGTTGCCGCGGAACAGCCGTATATCTCTCTGCGTAAAATTATCGATTTCAGAGAACTAAAAAAAACTCTATAACCGCATGACAAATGTGGTAGCCAAACTAAAAAAACTCCCATCATCATTTAGATCATCCCACGTAAGGAAAAAAGATCAGCCAACTCCTACTGCATAATGGGATTATATTTTTCTTTTTGACATGTTAATGGGACTTAAAAGCTCACTTACATGCATGCTACCGGTGCATGCTTGCATGCAGACATGTTGATGTGATTTAAAACCCACTCACATGCATGCCACGGTATTTCTGCATGCTTGCATGTGGCTTAGTGCGGAGCCTCTCAACGTCTAGATCAGACGGCTATTATGGACTGATTTAGTTCATCTAACGGCTACATTAATTTTGATGATGTGGCTCAAGGAGAGGATAGAGAATTCCTAGTAGTGGGGGCTAGCTATTACTAGTAGATAAGTCTTTGTAGAGATTCCACTAGGTGAACTACATACGGAACAAAATGAATGAATCTACACTTAAAATGCATCTATATACATCCGCATGTGGTTCATGGTGAAATCTCTACAAAGACTTATATTTAGGAACGGAGGAAGTACTAGTATAGTACGTACTGTAATTTATCAGCGAGATAAATTTGTACAATGCTATGAAGCTTCCAGCTTCTGTTACATGTATCTTGCGTCCAAGGTTGCCCGTTGCAACATTTCATCAAATACAAAGGAGACTAACATGCATGCTATTGCATCTCAATGATTGACAGATCATAGCAAATATGTACTCCCTCCGTTCCAAAATAAGTGTCTCAACTTTATGCAAACTTTAGTACAAAGTTGTACTACTACTAAAGTTGACACTTATTTTGGAACAGAGGCAGCTAAAGAAAAAAACGATCCATGCAGTCCCTAGCCCTTGAACCGTGAACCCTAACCAGGCTTCAATTTGCTGGCAACGTTCGAGCTTCCTAAGAAATGAAGTTTGCAACCTTTTGACCATCGGATCATTTTGTGCAGTTTCACCAAAATCGAGATGAGCATCCCTGTGGCAAAGAAATTGAAGAAGCGTGATTAGAATAAGATTACTGGGACTAGTTGATGAGACATAAACTCATCACAAATACAGTACGTAGAAGCCAGTAGAGGTATGTGCGGGGCAAAGAAGTAGAGAAATATCCACATGGAGTGATGTGGGCAGCTGGAGCAGTGGTGCAAGCCGGCTGTAAAGGGAGTTGTACCTGAGGGATGTCGGACGTAGCTCAACCTTGAGGAGGGCGGCGGGAGGCGGCAACTGCCCACGTCGCGGCAGTGAGCAAGGGACGAAGGCAACCTCACCGGCTTTGTGAGAGAGAACGGCGGGGACCCCTGATCGGGACGTGCCGACAGTGGGTTTTCGCCGTCGGCGACGGCGACCGCATCTACACTAAGCATCCACCCCTTCCCCGGCGGACGTGATCCACCGGGATGTTAGAGATGTGGCCACAGTCGTTTTGTGCGAGAGAGTGTGAAGAGAGCAACCCCAGCAAGCAACCGTGTAGGCTGGCCCGTCCTGACTATGTATATAGTGGAGCGGTTTCCTTTTCTCTCCATATGAACCTATCATATTGCGTACGTGCCACTGAAGAAAAAAAACTTTATTTATAAATGACGCGGCACCTACTACTCGTTCTCCTATAACCTTGCGCTTGGCATCTCCAAAATATTAACCTTGCGATTGGCTCTTCGCCTCTTCGGGAAGTCGAGCAATAATGGTAGTGCAGTATATATCGTTCTGGCTATATGAGACCGAATGAATTGCTGCACGTCCACCACGTGGGCGAGGGTCGAGGGGCGAGGGAGAGTGCTACATACGGAGCAAAATGAGTGAATCTACACTCTAAAATACGTCTATATACATCAGTGTTTGGAGTATGTACTAGTAGTTCATATTGAAATCTACTAAAGGACATATATATTCCAAACAATATGATAAATCTCTATAACCAAGGTAGTAGGGACGAGGAGTAAACGGAGGGAGTAGTAAATTTTTCTCCTCGTCCTGCGAGCCACCGCGCGCGTGGGCGAGGGAGCGGGCATAAGGCGTACAGTATTAAGCAAGCTTCACCTCATCCTGCGAGCCACCGCACCCGTGGGCGGGGGAGATGGCGTACTAAGCAAGCTTCTCCTCGTTCTGCGAGTTGACGGGACACATCAAAAGTACTCCAGTGTATAGAGCCTTGCCTCTAAGGTAGGCCCCACATGGTTTGCCTCTTTTTTTAACATAACGCGTCAAGTCGCAATTTGTTTGTTCACCCGTGGTAGACGATCCTCCCTCCACCAAGTGGACAACCAGTACACGTGCCAAATTACCACGTGGGCTGCCTTTTCGTATAGAAATGAGCTCCACCGTGTACCCGCGTGGGTGTGGTTGGGAAAGAGACGGGAGTACGTGCGCCGTGCATGCACCTCTTCTCTTCGTGCACGTCCCCCACCTACGTGGGTGTGTGTGAGAGATACAAACCGCGTTCGTGAGTGTTTTTTGTTTTGGGGGGGAGTTGGGGGGTGGGGTTGATTTCGTGAATGTATTTGTGGGAATATGTGTCGATGACATCTCAAACAAAATTTTGCATGCAATGTGTGTGAAATGGAGGCCCATCCAAATCATATATAGAGGGTCGGGCAATCCACGAGAAGAGAGGGAGGGGTCATAGATATCGATAGAGTCGAAGAGATGATCAAGTGGCCGGGTGCGAGATCGATGAAGAGAGCCATCGAAATTGTGTGTGTGTGCAAGTCAAAGATATAGGGCGACTGACCTACCGAAACGTCAGAGGGCACATGTCAAGTTTGTGTGTGGCAGGGAGACATGACTAGAGCGCTCGATGTATCGGTGTGTGTGGGGGGAGGGGGTGGGGGAGGGGTAGGCAGAGGCCTAACTATAGAGGTAGAATGACTCGTATATGTGTTGAGAAGGAGAGACCCAGCTATGTCTTGAGGGAGATCGGTTGACATCCATACATAACTGAAGGACGGGAAATATGATGGGACAGAGAGAGAGAGAGAGAGAGAGGAGAGAGAGAGGGAGGAGAGGGGTAGAGTGCTGGATGGGTGATGGAGTTGCTTCTCGAAGATGGTGGGAGAGGCCTACTAGACAAACTGAGGGTGGAACTGCAATGTTATCAATAAGAGTGGGGATGTGTTTCTGTGTGTGTGCATGTGCGTGATAGATCTGTCGGGAAGCATCCATGGATGATGAAGGGGAACCATGTGTTTGGTAAGCAAACCTAACTAGATCGGTAGATCAATTGTTGTTTGTCGGAGGAAGGGAGAGACATAACTAATGAGGTAGATCGATCGACGCGTGGGTAAAAACGAGTTATAAGGACCTAGCTAGCTATATGTATAGCGGGAGATCGGTCGGTGTACGTCCATTTGTTAGAGGCAAATAAGGCCCAGCGAGACGGATAGACAGAGAGAATGGAGCTAGGAGGTGGTGCGAGAGGCCCAGCTACTAGCTAGATAGGGGGAGGAGTGTGCGGTTGTGAGATCGATGAAAAGAGGGGCGAGAGTTTACACGTGTGTGGGACCGTATGAGAGACACGAGGCAAGGACACATAAAGGAGGAGATTGAAGGTGCGTGTGTATGTTGTAGGCAGGCATCGCTGGAGAGGTTTATCGATCGGTGTGTGTCGGAAAGGAGTTGTGGAGACTCTGGGAGAACGACCTAAAGAAAAAAATGAATGTGCCCGGTGGATAGAATGCCGAGGGAGGGGGAGGGCGAGGAGGGCGTGTGCATGCACGAGAGAAAGTTAGTGGTAGCTACAAAGGTTAGAGGATTGTGTGGGTGTAAGAGACTAACAAAGATCATAATTTGATATGAAAGTGGATTCATATATTTGAATAGGAGATCATAGTGTTTTAAACATATGCATGCATGAATATAGCGGTGATACGCGTGCTTGTTGCACATGTTATACCATAATGTGATAATGCATGGCGTTTGCAACTCACAGCTAAATGTCGAACAATCTAAACCATACTATACATCAAACAATCTCACATTTTATTTGAATTTGTGATAATGTGTGGCGTTTGCAGCTTACAACTAAATATCGAACAATCTAAACAATACTATATATCGAACATTCTCACATTTTATTTGAATTTGTGGTAATGTGTGGTGTTTGCAACTCACATCTAAATACTTGTAGGCGTAGGGGGCGGGGCACCATACATAATGTGATAAACACATTATACATATGAGACATGGTTTAGATTATGAAGATCTAGCTAGAGCTAGAAATGTAATGTGATTTGAAATCAACATAAAGTGGATTCAAAAAATCGAGTTCGAGTTCATATAGTACACATAGTTCATATGTAACTCGAGACTAATCATGTGGTGTGCTGTGAAGATAATACACAAACGATGGTTTAACTTGACAATAATGATGATTGTAGATCTTATTAAAACAGAGAAACGAATTCAAATGCTTTGACTTCACAACAATCATTACTGTAGATCTTATTCAAATAGAGAAACGAATTCAAATTTAGTTCATATTGAAGCGGTAGTATATACGTTTGGAATGCACTAAAACGTTCATTTGAGTAGTAGGTTGCATGCATTATACACGTAGCGAAATATTTTAATTGAAAATAACATGAATTCAAAGTTTTGAATGACATTTGTAGTGCGAATTGATTTGGTACAGTACACGTTAGGCTTGTCCGGAAATTTCAACCCGCGCCTTGTTAGCCCGAAATATTTAAGATATATCTTTGTCTCGTTGTGCTCCGACAACTCCCTCCATCTCAACCCGCGCCTTGCTATTCCAAAATTACAACGCGCGTGAAAACTCCCACCTCCTGTGAAATACCGACACGCGAAATGCCCGTGGTACCCCTGAACCGAAAGAACCGCCTCAAATCGGTGGGGGTACTTTCGTAACTTACCCCACATTTCGGACAAGCGCGTCCCTAAGCCATGGTTCCCCACTCCCATCCCATCCGCCCACCCATTTGTACACCGAGGCCGTGAAAACCCGCGACGAAGCCCCACACCCTCCTCCGTCCGCCACCCAGCCGGAGCCTCTTCCCCGACGACGTCGTCCACAGCAACACCTCGATGTCCCTCATCCACCGTACCGGATGAGGATCCGTCGTCGATCTCGTCGTCCCGCCGGTTCAGCCACCCCGTCCTCCACCTCCAAGGAGCTGCCCCAACGTTCCCCTCTCTTTCGCGCCACCTCCATTCCCACACCGCCGTCTTCACCTACACCACCAGAAGAGCATCATCATCACCGTTTCCTCGGATGAAGCTGCGGCCTAATCGGCGCCACCAAAGAGGTTGTACACTAATCGCCACATTTTCTTCTTGATTCGATCTCACCGTGCTGCCGGCGCTCGGTCCCGAGTCGACACGGCGCGGCTCCATCCACGGCGGCGTCGTCGGCCATGTAACATCCCAAATTTTCAGTTTGGAATGTTATACATTAGATCATCATTGCATATCATATTTTATTGCATTTTGGGTTGACCCTAGAAATTCTACGCAACTCAAGGACCCAAGGAGAGAGTTGGGGATTTTGTTATTTTCATATTTGAGTTTTCTCAAATTTTGAAAAGAGGATCGTTTGATTTTAATTATTTTTCTCTTCGAATATTTCATATATGAAAATAAAAGAGAGGGGATAAAATGACTTCCCCAAAATAAAGAAATATTGAAGGGAAGATATTAAAATCAAATAAGTATTTTATTCGGAGTTTTGTTGCTATTTTATTTGAATTAGGAAAAAAGTGTGTTTTTCAAATTGCATTAGAGGCCCAAAAAAATGTTCACCTTGTCCACTTATTTTTAGAGGACGGGGAAAATTTATTTTAGGATTTTTGGAGCCCGTTTACTATTTCTTTTAATTGTTTTTCTGCGCGTCGGAATATTTAAATAAAACTGCCTTACCGGGCCGTGTCCGCCTGGGACACTGACCCGGCCGGCCATTTAAGAGGCCGAGGCCCCGAGCCGCCCCAGCCCAGCCCCGAGCCGCCGAAACCCTAGCTCCGCCTCGACCCAGCCGCCGCTGCCGCGCCTCCCCGCTGCCGCTTGCTGCCGCCGCCGCTTGCCGCCGCCCATCCCAAGCGCCGCTGCCGCCGCTCGCCGTCACCCCGCCGGAGTTGCCCGCCGCCCCGCCGGAGTTCCCGCCGCTGACGCGTTCGCCGAGGTAGCCGCCGTCTTTTTTTTAAACCAATCGGTTTTATTTCTTAAACCCTAGATTTCGTTTTTTTATTTAGATCGGTTCGGTTTTCTCGGTTTAGTTAAATAGCGGGCGTTCGTCCGTACCTTTGTTTTAACGAACGGTGTTCACCCATTAGACGCAGTCAGCGAACATTCGTTCGTTAGCATGTTCGTCAGTTTTTCTTTTTCTAGGGTTTTTCTGCGTTTATTTTCGATCGAGATTTCAGCCCAGATCTTAGTTTCAGTTTATCTTTTCGCTTGTTTATCGGAATCAGGCGATTCAAGCGCCTAGATCTTCGTCTCGAAGCCCTCTTTCTGTTTAAACAACTCGAACAAGATTTTGGTACTGTAAAAGTTGAGTTTAGTCCAGATTAGTAAACGGATCTTGTTTCTTTCACCGTTTGAGTTTCGTTGCTTCGTTTGATTTGATTCTTTTTGCAAACCGGAGTTCTTAAGTTGAGCTCTCTGGTTAGCTCTCTTATTTGAGTTTTACCCATGCTTCTAGTTGAGTGCTTATGTATGTATTTGTTTGTTTATGATAGAGTACCCGGAGTGCGAAGCGTGCTACTACGAGTCTCTAGGTTTCACGGGTCATCAGCAAGGCAAGTAACACTTTGATCATACCTCTTTACTACCCAGTTTTATTGCATTAGATCAACCCTCAAACAATTGCATGGTTAGGATCTGATTAACATGTGGGTTTTGGGAAGTAGATGATGAGGTAGAACCTATTGCCCTATTTATTATCAAACCTTTGGGAGTTACTTCTATGTTATGCTTATATTGCTATGCTATGCTCGTAGACATGGTTTGGGTGAGTGTATCCATGACAGATGTGAGTATTGTTAATTAAAGGTTAACTTAAGGTGGCTACTTAAATACACATCTGGGTGGATTGCTTGAGGCACCCTGGAGTACCGAATGGTTGTCAGGGCACCTACAGAATCCAGTGTTGTCCTAGGATATCCCGGAGTACCCGTGTGATCATCCTACGGTCCTCCACCCAGGCTCAAACGGATCATAAGATTATTCATGCTAGAAACTTATGTGTGCAGCCACAAGCCAATATGGGCTCTGGCATAGTTGAGTAAGTTGCGTGAAGCTCTTGAAGAGGTAGACTAGCAGATGTAGTGGGTTGTAGGTGGTACTGTCTATCCAGAGTAGAGAGTTAATGCTTCAGAAAGACCGTGTCTCGATTCTCCGACCATGGATGTATTGGAGTCTTGTGGGGAAAAGTGCGCAAACCTCTGCAGAGTGTACAAACTGATCATGATTAGCTGTGTCCCCGGTTATGGACATCTTGAGTATCTGGTTCTTGGATTATCATGTTGATCTCATCACTATAAATATAATTTGATTGGGTTTAATGATGATGTTTAATTGGGATTGAGTTGGAGGAACCTTCTCAATGTTTAACAACCACCATGATAGTTAAATAAAATGTATTCCTTTGTTGTAGGGAAAAATTGGCTTTATGCAAAAACTGTAACCATAGAGCTTTCCACCAGCCAAATATGCATGTAGTGATAGCATTTATTCTGTTCATTACACTATGTGTTACATTGCCAGCATATTCCATGTGCTGACCCGTTTCGGGCTGCAAAGTTCATGTTGCAGACTTTTCAGACGACGAATAAGGTGCCATAGGTCGTTGTCTTTCACTCAGCTATGCCGTTGGAGTTGATGGACTCACTTTATCTTCCAAGCCTTCCGTTGTTATTGTTTTAGATGGCCTTAAGCCATATTATTGTAATAAGTTCTCTTTTGAGACATTCGATGTAATAAGTGTGTGTTTGAAACTCTATTATAAATCCTCGAGTACTGTGCGTGTTAGCATTACCGATCCAGGGATGACACTGATGCACAGAGACTAGACTGTTTGAGGTTTGGTCGCTACAAGATGGTATCAGAGCACACGTTGACTGTAGGACACGACCCCTAATCTAAAGCCCTAGATCACCACACTCTTCTCATTTCTGACTCGTCTCCTTTTCTACTCTATAGGATGGCGGATGCAAGGAACAAGTTCACACAACCGGATGAAGATACACCTTTTGGACGACACTTGAAGGAAGTTACTAGGTACCTGAACATCGGAATACCAAGCTTCACCGGGACCTACATCGCCATTTTACCAGAAGAGGAGCGTTGGATGAATCGAGTTCAAGTCCCAGGAAGGACGTTCATGCTAGTCACTGAGCCCATAGAGTTTTCCTTTGATGCACCAACCTGGAGTCTAGGAAAGAGCATGGCAGCCCACATCACCATGGGACGCATTGGAGAAGTTTACCACAAGGATCTCAAGGATACTATCTGCCAGATTTGTGGCGCCGAGATGAGCAATGGGAGATGATCAACACCAGGAGGGATAGGTCCATTGCAGCTTTCATCCAGGAGTTAAACCAGCACATTCATCGCCAGGAGAACCAGATGTGCGCAGGCATGATAGATCTGAAGAAGGCAATGTCCAGAATCATGGAGCTGGAGGAAGAACTCAAGTCTACACACGATGGATACGAGGAGGAAATATTGATACTCATGGAGAAGAATGACAATTTGACAAGGAAGCTAGGAGTATCCATGGAAGACCCCGCGCCAGGAGGAGAAGACGAAGATTCCACTTGTCCGAAGAACTACATCATCATCGACGACACCGACTCAGACCCCAACGATAACGATGATGACTATGTTGATGAAGCTGGAGCAGATATCATGGAGTCTTCCACCGATCAAATTTTCTAGTCGACCACCATATCAGTAGTAGTATTTCCCCATGTATATAGAATAGTCCGAGCACTTTTGTAACGATAGTTAGACCGATTGTATGCCCTTGTTTGAATTGATTGAAGTGATATGATTGTGTTTGTCTCATGTGCATATGGGTAGTGTTTTCCCTCTAGACCTCATTCTATTCTGATTTCTCACCTTTCCTAAACCCATCAGATGCCTCTGAGATGCGACAATGGATTTGATTTCCCACCAGAGCTCACTCAGTTGATCCAGCAGCAGAATACCCTGATGCAGCTACTAGTCCAGAGCCAGAATCAGGGGAACAACAACAACAACCCACCACCACCACCACCTATTGATCACTTAGCCCGTTTTCTAAGGCTGAATCCGCCGGTGTTCTCCAGTAGCACTGAGCTGATAGCTGCAGATGATTGGCTCCGCAAGATTGGAAGGGAGTTGACGACTGCAGGATGCACAGATGCGGAGAGAGTGCGATTTGCCGCACATCAGCTTGATGGACCCGCAGCATCCTGGTGGGAGAATTTCATGGCCACTTACCCCATCGACACTGTCACATGGGACCAGTTTCAGCAGGATTTTCGCACTGCCCATGTTTCAGCAGGAGCTATGGCCATGAAGAAGCGCGAGTTTCGCAACTTGCGCCATGGAGGACGCACAGTGGGCCAGTATGTGGATGATTTTAGTAAGTTAGCACGTTATGCCCCGGATGACGTCGCTACGGATGCCGCTAAGCAGGAGAAGTTTCTGGAAGGACTGAATGATGAGCTGAGCATGCAGTTGATGGTGGCAACCTTCAACAACTACCAGGAGTTGGTAGATAGAGCTCTTATGATTGAAGGGAAGCAGCAGCAGATTGATAACCGCAAGAGGAAGTATGGACAAGGGAAGTACAATTCAGGAGCTCAGCAGACACCGTTTTAGCCCGAACTCGGGAGGACACATTCACCATAACCATGGAGGTCACAATTCCAATGGAGGGAGTTCTCATAACCATAGTGGCCCCAAGAATGGGAATGGGAATGGAGGAAGCAACGGCCAGAACCGTTCCAACCCAGCAACGCCCGCCAAGAAGGATCTAAGTCACATTACTTGTTTCAAGTGCGGGAAGAATGGACATTACGCCACGGAGTGTTCTGAAGCAAAGAATGGAAATGGCAATGGAAGCTCTGGGAAGAAGCCCAACCCTTTCAACAGGGGACAAGTGAACCACATTAGCATGGAGGAGGTTGAAGTGCAACCTGATGCAGTAATAGGTAAGTTTTTGGTTAAGTCATTTATTGCAATCGTTCTTTTTGATACTTGTGCATCGCATTCATACATATAAACGGGATTTGTGGATAAGTTTAACCAGCCAACCCAAGCCCTTAGGTCACCCATGTTAGTAACCTCGCCAGGAGCAGAGTATATGGCTAGCCTATGGTGTGATCGGTTACCATTAAGGATTGGTAACTACGTGTTCCCCTCAGACCTAATAGTATTGGCGTCACAAGGACGGGATGTGATATTAGGCATGGATTGGTTATCGAAGTATGGAGGGAACATTGACTGCGCCAGTAAGTCGATTTTGCTCACCACCCCAGAAGGAAGAAGGATCAAGTATGTATCCCGGCATGTGCCGAAGAGGACTCAAGTGAATTCCTTATCAGGAGTTGTACAGGAGGAAGTACCAGTGGTGAAGGATTTCCCTGATGTATTTCCAGAAGAGTTGCCAGACATGCCACCGGATAGAGACATTGAGTTTCTGATTGAGCTTTTGCCAGGCACAGGGCCAATATCTAAGAGACCGTATCGGATGCCCGCAAAGGATTTGGAAGAAATTAAGAAGCAGATTAAGGAGTTACTGGAAAAAGGCTATATTCGCCCAGGTTCGTCACCTTGGGGATCACCAGTGCTTCTAGTGGAGAAGAAGGATGGATCGTTGAGGATGGTCGTCGATTATCGAGGATTGAATGAAGTAACGATCAAGAACAAGTACCCACTGCCTATGATCAATGATTTCTTTGACCAGTTGCAGGGAGTTAAAGTATTTTCCAAGATCGATTTGCGATCAGGATACCACCAGCTAAAGATTCGAGAGCAGGATATACCTAAGACAGCTTTTACCACAAGGTATGGGCTATATGAGTATACCGTTATGTCATTTGGTCTGACTAACGCACCTGCCTATTACATGAACATGATGAACAAGGTGTTTATAGAGTTTTTGGATAAGCTCATCATGGTGTTCATTGATGACATATTAGTCTACTCGAAGAATGAAGAGGAGCATAAGGAGCATTTCCGTTTGGTACTTGGGAAGCTCAGAGAATATCAGTTATATGGCAAGTTCAACAAATGTGAGTTTTGGTTGACGGAAGTTGGATTCCTCGGACATGTTATATCCGGAGAAGGAATAGCAGTAGACCCCACCAAAGTTGTCACTTTGACAAATTGGGAAGCACCCACGCCAGTTGGAGAGATCCGGAATTTCTTGGACTCGCAGGATATTATAGGAGGTTCATTGAGAATTTCTCAAAGATTGCAAAGCCCATAACGGAGTTGTTAAAGAAGGAGACCAATTTCAAATGGAGGAATGTGAGGCCAGTTTTCAGGAGTTGAAGAAACGTTTGGTTACAGCTCCAGTGTTGATTCTTCCAGATCAACGCAAGGATTATCAAGTGTATTGCGACGCTTCTCGTTGAGGACATGGGATTGTGCTTATGCAGGAGGGAAGAGTTGTTTCATATGCCTCATGACAGCTTAAACCCTATGAGTTGAATTATGCTACGCATGATTTGGAGTTAGCAGACGTAGTGCTTGCGTTGAAGACATGGAGACATTTTCTCATCGGAAACCATTGTGAGGTGTACACAGATCACAAGACCTTGAAGTATATCTTCACGCGGAAGGAGTTAAATCTCAGGCAGAGGAGATGGTTGGAGCTCATCAAGGATTATGATATGAGGTTGCATTATCATCCCGGAAAGGCTAATGTAGTAGCCGATGCGTTGAGTCGCAAGAGTCATGTCAATACACTCATGACCGGAGAATTACCCAAGGAGTTAGCAGAAGATCTTCACGAGCTAAGTTTGGAGATAGTTCCAAGAGGTTATGTAGCAGCATTGGAAATACAGTCTACTTTGATGGATAAGATCAGAGAAGCCCAAAAGACGGACAAGGAGATTGCTGAGATAAAGGAAAGGATGAGAAAAGGAAAGGCTAAAGGATTTCGTGAGGATGAGCACGATACCTTATGGTTTGAGGACCGCGTATATGTGACCAATGACCCCGAGATCAGGAAGTTGATTCTGCAGGAGGCCCATGATTCACCATATTCGATTCACCCAGGAAATACCAAGATGTATCTGGATTTGGAGGATAGTTTCTGGTGGACCAGAATGAAGAAGGATATTGCGGAGTATGTAGCAGTTTGTGATGTATGTCAGAGAGTGAAGGCAAAGCATCAGAAGCCAGCAGGATTGCTATAGCCATTGCCGATACCCGAATGGAAGTGGGATAAGCTAGGCATGGATTTTAACACGGGATTACCCAGGACTCGTTCAGGCTATGACTCGATATGGGTTGTAGTCGATCGTTTGACGAAGGTAGCTCATTTCATCTCGGTGAAGACCACTTACACCAGTGCTAAGTTGGCAAAGATATACATGACCAGGATCGTATGTCTGCATGGAGTTCCTAGGACCATTGTATCAGATAGAGGAACCCAGTTTACCTCAAAGTTCTGGAATCAGTTGCATGAGACTTTGGGTACCAGGCTAGAATTCAGTACAGCTTTTCAACCACAGACAGATGGACGGACCGAGAGAGTCAATCAGATTGTGGAGGACATGTTGAGAGCTTGTGCGCTAGATTATGGATCTAGTTGGGACGACAATTTGCCATATGCAAAGTTCTCTTACAACAACAGCTATCAAGCCAGTTTGAAGATGGCCCCTTTCGAAGCTTTGTACGGAAGGAGGTGCAGGACACCGTTGTTGTGGGATGAAGTTGGAGACCATCAGTTGTTTGGACCAGATTTGATTAAGGAGTCTGAAGAGAAAGTTAAGTTGATTCGCAATAGACTCAAGGTAGCCCAGTCCAGGCAAAAGAGCTATGCGGATTCTAAACGCAAGGAGACAGTTTACGAAGTCGGAGATAGAGTTTATCTTCGTGTGTCCCCACTTCGAGGAGTTAAACGTTTTGGAGTTAAGGGAACGTTAACGCCACATTTTGTGGGACCATACAAAGTTTTGGAGCGTATGGGAGAAGCTGCTTACAAGTTGGAATTGCCCGAAGGATTGTCAGGAGTTCACGATGTGTTCCATGTTTCCCAGTTGAAGAAGTGCCACGCAGAGATGGTTGATATTCCTCTAAGGGATACAGTGCCACTGAAAGTGATTCAGTTGGATAGCGATTTGACCTACGAGGAGAACCAGTGAAGATTCTCGAGTTTGCCAGCCGAGTCACACGCAGCAAGGTTATCAAGTTCTGCAAAGTTCAGTGGAGCCACCATACCGAGGATGAAGCCACTTGGAATGAGAGGAAGACCTACGTAAGGACCACCCTCACCTATTTTCTAGCCAACCCGAATCTCGAGGGCGAGATTCATCTTAAGGGGGTAGGTTTGTAACATCCCAAAATTTCAATTTGGAATGTTATACATTAGATCATCATTGCATATCATATTTTATTGCATTTTGGGTTGATCCTAGAAATTCTACGCAACTCAAGGACCCACGGAGAGAGTTGGGGATTTCGTTATTTTCATATTTGAGTTTTCTCAAATTTTGAAAAGAGGATCGTTTGATTTTAATTATTTTTCTCTTCGAATATTTCATATATGAAAATAAAAGAGAGGGGATAAAATGACTTCCCCAAAATAAAGAAATATTGAAGGGAAGATATTAAAATCAAATAAGTATTTTATTCGGAGTTTTATTGCTATTTTATTTGAATTAGGAAAAAAAAGTGTGTTTTTCAAAATTGCATTAGACGCCCAAATAAATGTTCACCTTGTCTGCCTTATTTTTAGAGGACGGGGAAAATTTATTTCAGGATTTTGTAGTCTGTTTATTATTTCTTTTAATTGTTTTTCTGCGCAACGGAATATTTAAAAAAAAACAACCGCCTTACCGGGCCGTGTCCACCTGGGACACTGACCCGGCCGACCCTTTAAGAGGCCGAGGCCCCGAGCCGCCCCAGCCCAGACCCGAGCCGCCGAAACCCTAGCCCCGCCTCGACCCCGCCGCCGCTTGCCGTCGCCCCGCCGGAGTTGCCCGCCGCCCCGCAGGAGTTCCCACCGTCGCCGCCGACACGTTTGCCGAGGTAGCCGCCGGGTTTTTTTAAAAACCGATCGGTTTTATTTCGTAAACCCAGATTTTGTTTTTTATTTAGATCCGTTCGGTTTTCTAGATTTAGTTAAATAGCGGACGTTCGTCCGTACGTTCGTTTTAACGAACGGTGTTCACCCGTTAGCCGCCGACAGCGAACGTTCGTTCGTTAGCCTGTTCGTCAGTTTTTCTTTTTCCAGGGTTTTTTCGCATTTATTTTCGATCGCAATTTCAGCCCAGATCTTAGTTTTAGTTTATCATTTCGCTCGTTTATCAGAATCAGGCGATTCAAGCGCCTAGATCTTCCTCTCAAACCCTCTTTCTATTTAAACAACTCGAACAAGATTTTGGTACTGTAAAATTTGAGTTTAGTCCAGATTAGTAAACGGATCTTGTTTCTTTCGCTGTTTGAGTTTCGTTGCTTCGTTTGATTTGATTCTTTTTGCAAACTGGAGTTCTTAAGTTCAAATTTCTAGTTAGATCTCTTATTTGAGTTTTACCCATGCTTCTAGTTGAGTGCTTATATATGTATTTGTTTGTTTACGATAGAGTACCCGGAGTGCGAAGCGTGCTACTACGAGTCTCTCGGTTTCACGGATCATCAGCAAGGCAAGTAACACTTTGATCATACCTCTTTACTACCCTGTTTTATTGCATTAGATCAACCCTCAAACAATTGCATGGTTAGGATCTGATTAACATGTGGGTTTTGGGAAGTAGATGATGAGGTAGAACCTATTGCCCTGTTTATTATCAAACCTTTGGGAGTTACTTCTACCTTATGCTTATATTGCTATGCTATGCTCGTAGACGTGGTTTGGGTGAGTGTATCCATAACAGATGTGAGTATTGTTAATTAAAGGTTAACTTAAGGTGGCTACTTAAATACACATCTGGGTGGATTGTTCGAGGCACCCTGG
The DNA here is from genome assembly GCF_018294505.1 of Triticum aestivum. NCBI lineage: Eukaryota > Viridiplantae > Streptophyta > Magnoliopsida > Poales > Poaceae > Triticum > Triticum aestivum. Next base: position 30,555,944 of record NC_057802.1, read on the forward strand.
AGTACCAAGTGGTTGTCAGGGCATCTGGAGAATCCAGTGTTGTCCTAGGATATCCCGGAGTACCCGTGTGATCATCCTACGGTCCGCCACCTAGGCTCAAAGGGATCATAAGATTATTCTTGCTAGAAACTTCCGTGTGCAGCCACAAGCCAATATGGGCTCTGGCATAGTTGAGTAAGTTGCGTGAAGCTCTTGAAGAGGTACACTAGCAGATGTAGTGGGTTGTAGGTGGTACTGTCTATCCAGAGTAGAGAGTTAGTGCTTCAGAAAGACTGTGTCTCGATTCTCTGACCATGGATGTATTCGAGTCTTGTGGGGAAAAGTGCGCAAACCTCTGCAGAGTGTACAAACTGATCATGATTAGCCATGTCCCCAGTTATGGACATCTTGAGTATCTGGTTCTTGGATTATCATGTTGATCTCATCACTCTAAATATAATTTCATTGGGTTTAATGATGATGTTTAATCGGGATTGAGTTGGAGGAACCTTCTCAATGTTTAACAACCACCATGATAGTTAAATAAAATTTATTCCTTTGTTGTAGGGAAAAATTGGCTTTATGCAAAAACTGTAACCATAGAGCTTTCCACCAGTCAAATATGCATGTAGTGATAGCATTTATTCTGTTCATTACTCTATGTGTTACATTGCCAGCATATTCCATGTGCTGACTCGTTTCGGGCTGCAACGTTCATGTTGCAGACTTTTCAGACGAAGAATAAGGTGCCATAGGTCGTTGTCTTTCACTCAGCTACGCCGCTGGAGTTGATGGACTCACTTTATTTTCCAAGTCTTCCGATGTTATCGTTTTAGATGGCCTTAAGCCATATTATTGTAATAAGTTCTCTTTTGAGACATTCGATGTAATAAGTGTGTGTTTGAAACTCTGTTATAAATCCTCGAGTACTATGCGTGTCAGCATTACCGATCCAGGGATGACACTGATGCAGAGAGACTAGACTGGTTGAGGTCTGGTCGCTACAGGCCACTTCCTCCACGGCGTCGCTCCTTCTCCAGTGACGTCCACATCAGTAGGAGCTGCTGCTGCTTTAGCTCTCGCTCACGCTGCTGCTCTGCTCTTGCTCCCGGTCCCCTTCCTGGTCTGCTCTTGCTATTGCTCTTGCTCGTGCTGCTGCTCTCGCTCTTGCTCTTGCTTGCGATGCTGCTCCGATTTAGCTACACTTCAGTCTACTGAATCGACTTTTGGGTCAGTCGATTTTCGGGGGTGGGGGGGCTCGCCGGAGTGAAGGAAGAACCAGCCGTAGCGGGGAGGGGGGCTCGCCGGAGAGGTACCCCACTATCTATCTTAGGGTTCAGGGTGGGGGCGATGGTCGCCGGCGGTGGTGGGGCGGTGGCATGGGGATCGTCGGAGAAAAAGCTCGGCACGGCGGGGGGGGGGCTAGAGGGATGGTCGGGGCAGTGGGGAGTGTTTTCGGGGCGGCCCGGGCGGCGCACCGCCAGCCGCGGGCGGCGGGGGGCTGCTGTTTGGCCGGTGGTGGCTGGCGTCTCAGGGGGGTGGAGGTTGAAGATGAACTGCAGGCCCTTGATTTCGTATCCAACGGCTGCAAAATCGACTGACTAGAGATGAAAAAGTCAGTCGACTGACGTGTAGCCTCACCTTGCTAGTGCGTTCAGTTTCGACAGTAAAATTCAGTTTCGACAGCAGAATTCAGTTTCAACAGTTAAGTTCAGTTTCGACGGTTAAATTCAGTTTCGAAAGTTAAGTTCAGAGATGAGCGGCTGATGTATTTTACATCTAGCGCTTTGTGGTTATGTATTTTACGTCATGTATTGGCGATGCTATTAGAATTCCACTCAGGTTAACGTTGTCTCTCTTGTCCGTCTTCAGCCTCGGCGTCGTACAACTTACCGGAGCTGCTCCAACGACAAAACCCTCCATCACAGCGGAGAAGTACCTCGGGCTCCATCTCCAGACGCCTAAGATATTCTTCCCCTCCTCCGACAGCCAAGTCAGCCGAGGCATCCTCACCGGCCAACCCAATCATGCTGAGATCGACATGGCTTCGCCAAAGAGGTTGTACACTTGTTGCATCTCTTTTTTACTCTACATGTTATATATATTGTCCACTGAGCACACATAGTAACGGGAAATACGATTATTTTATCCTACTATATGACAAGCAGTGAGGTACCAGGCAACTTAGCTATCCGTGATGGACTCTCTTGAATGCCATCATTATTTATCTCTGCGCGTTTGAGTTGTGCATTTGTCGATGGCCCTGGGAGTTGAGATAGTAGGGCAGTGGCCTGGGTCCAAAGTAATAGAAGTAGCACAAAATCATTTTTTTAGTGTAGGATTTTCCTTGCTCAAGCCTGCCTACTAGAATCGCTAGTGCTTGAAAGGAAAAGTGAATGAAAAACATAGGAATTGGAAAGTTTCCTATGGTACTACTATTCATGAATTTGGTTCAAAGGAATGGAGCAAAGGAAAACTGTAGGATTTGTTCCTTTAGTGTCTCCTTGAAAGAAAAAACGTAGGAATTTTAATTTTCACTTGTCCTCCTTTTCAAATTCCTATTCATGAAGCACAAGACTAAGAGATAGTAGCATAATAGCATTATAACTGTACATTTTCTTGTGGTTTGACTTAATCTCACCATGCTTCTTTGCATCCTATGATCTTCCAATTCTTGTGAAACAAACACCCAGATTGGCAGAAATCCTGTGTTTTTAAATTCTCAGTTTTGCACGTGCATTCCTATCCTATTCCTGTCTATTTCCTATCCCTGCATTGTTGGAATCCTCCAATTCAAACGAGCCCTTACAGAATTACTTCTCTTACAGATAGTTGTCAAACAAAACCTTGCGTGGTTTGTCCTGCTCCTGCTGCGCCGTCGTCCACCCCAGCTCAGCTGCTCCAACGACAGAAGGGTCCGGCACAGCAGGGATTCGGCCTCCAGACTGTCTTTCGCCGCCTCAGATCTTCTTCCCCACCGCCGGCAGCCATGAAAACTACATTACCATCATCAACCGAGCAGATGACCTCGAGGACTACACGGGTCCGCAAGAGAGGTCGCACTCTTTCGTGTCTGCTTACGTTATGCATCGCTTAATATTACATGCTACTTTATCGTCCTGTTCACCGATTAGACTCTGAGTCAGCTCCAAACTAATGGTCAAACTTGAGTTTTTAAATGGTTGTGGGGTACATATCAGGGCCGCAATCAATAGTATCTATCTACTATCTGGTTAATCTCCGGTGTCTACTATGAGTTTCATGTTGGGTGGGAAACAAACAGTAAAGAAGCCATTATCTGTATTTTTTAACTGAAGCCATTATCTGCCTGCTATTATTGGTTTTGGGTCTATCCACAGGTTGCTACCATCACTCTGGATTTCTGCATGCACTCCTTACATAATCTCACTATGTTTTATTCCTATGCATGGCAGTTATTTTAAACAAGGGAACTGAACATGTGGAGCAAAAGAGACGAGCCTTGCGTGGCAATAAAATTTCATGCAGACGTCGCTCCATGGTAGGCGCAAAGGCAGCCCCCCTCCACCCATTTCGGATTGTAATCGAGAGGAAGATATCTGTTCTGAGGGGGATTCAGAAGGAGAAGACAACTCCTATTTACCCCCTGAGGTCTTTGCTCTAACTTGGCATGCTGATGTTGGTTATATCATGCATATGGTGCCTTGCATTGCTTACTTTATACATCAAATATGTCATCTGTTTAGTTTAGACATCCTTTGTGCGAATGCCATCTATTTAGTTTATTCATCGTTTATGTGAATTATGCAACGCCATCTTGTTTAGCCAGGCATCATATATGTGAATTTTGCAATGTCATCCTGCTTAGCCAGTCATCTTATATGTAAATTATATCAGGCCATCCTTTTTTCGTTACATATTACATTTGTCAACAATGTTAGTACATTCAACTGCTCTTCGTGTGCATCAGCCATTTGACACGGTGATGGCAAATTCTGGAGTGAAAACAAGGTCTTCAGAGCAGACTATGCTATCTAACGAAGCGCATATCTCGCTGGTTACGGATAGCTCCTCAGAGGAGGATTCAGAGACAGATGACCAGTCCTATTCCCCCCCCCCCCGAGGTGTATGCTCTAACTTGGCAGGGTTATGTTGCTCATATCATGCATATGGTGTCTCGCATTGCTATGTCATTTGATTAGTTTAGACATGCTTTGTGTGAATGCCACTTGTTCAGTGTCTAATTACCATATATGTGAATTATGCATTGCCATCTTGTTGCAAGAAATTATATATGTGAATTATGCAATGCTATCTTGTTGCAAAGGCATCATATATGTGAATTATGCAATGCCATGCTGTTTAGCCAATCATCATGTATGTGAATTATATCATGCTATCATTTTTTTGTATTATGTATTCCATTTGTCGACAACGTTTGTATATTCAACTACTCTTCCTGTGCATCAACCATTTGAAGCGGTGATGGAAGTATCTGGAGTGAAAACAAGGTATTCAGAGCAAACAATGCTACCTGCTGAAGCAGACATCTTGCTGGTTACAGAGAGCTCCTCAGAGGAGGATTCAGAGACTGATGACCAGTCCTATTTCCCCCCTGAGGTCTATGCTCAAACTTGGCAGGGTTATATTACCCATGTCGTGCATGTTGTCTTGCATTGCTTAGTTTTTACATCATATATGGATTGCCATCTGCTTACTTGCTTACTATATAAAACATATATTTGAATTATGTCATGCCAACCCATTTAATAAAGACATCATATAGTTATATCATCTCATCCTGTTTAGTGTTTATAGTCATCATATTTTGAATTATGGCATTCTATCCGTAAATGTATGTGAATTATGGCATGCCAACCTATTTAATAAACACATTATATAGTTATATCATGTCATCCTGTTTACATAGTCATCATATTTTGAACTATGTCTTTCCATCTTTTTTAGTTAGCCATCATAATGTGAAATTGTGTCATGCTATCCTGTTTAGTTAGCCATCATATATGTGAAATTGTGTCATGCTATCCTGTTTGGTTAGACAACATAAATGTGAATTATTTCATGCCCTCTTTTATTCCCCACTATCCATTGCACCTGTCTATCATACAATGTCTATACTTTCAATTACTTTTCTTGTTTATCAGCCATTTGAATTGGAGAGGGTTATGGCAGTATCTAAGGGAATAACAACACGGTCTTCAGAAAAGATAGTGCTACCAGTTGATGCAGATAGAACCACGGTTGTACTTGCCCAAGGACCAGATCCACCTCACATAACCCAGACTCTCGCAGATTGTACCCCTACCCAGTTGGACGGAGAACCAGCTACACCCCTTCTAACCCCAACCCCGGCAGATAGTAACCCAGTTCCAGTTGACACAACACCGTCTCCACCATAGAGCACCCAAACACGAGCAGTTAGTAAGGGAACTGCAGTGCCCAAAGCATGAGGACCACCACTCCGAATCCCAACTCAACGCTTAAAGGAGAAGAAGATTTGTTCTCAGGTCAGGTTCTGTAGCTATGGTTCATACTCCTTTGCTCTTGCATTACTGTATTTACTCATACCAACTATTTTCAAATTTGAAGGATGGAATTGAAACTCCATTGGCGTAACAGGTATGTTTTACACCTGTTTCTTTAACTGGTTTGCTGTTGTAACCTGCTCTATGTTGATTTCAGTTTCAATTGAATAAACAGGTATGTTCTCATGTCATGCACATTACAAGTGTTGTTATTGCTCTATAGTTTCCCACACTTATATTCTGTCTATTCTGCTTTGTCTTGAACAAATATTATTTGAACTGTGTCTCTATCTTGATTTGGCAACAAAAAGTAGAATGATATAGACCATAAAGTGACCATGGTACATAAATATATGTTTGTTTCATGCTATTATCCTGTCCACTTTACTGTTGAACTCATTTACCAAAATGAGTTTCATATACAACATGGTAAACCTATGATGTGTCTGCTTGTTTCTCTTTTAGAATGCGGATAAAATATTGGAGAACAGTACCGCGTTATGCAATGGTAAAGGAAGTAATGCAGATAAGGTTCAAGATAGTGAGACATCCCTGTTGGTCTCCAAGAAAGCTGATAAAAACTATCTTGACGACAGTGAGAGAACCCAAAAGTCCTGACTTGATGTAGTGTTCGAGTTACTGGCCACTACTGCTGGCACAAGCTCTTCGAACTCGCTGCCTGAATCAGTTCGTCTTCTTGAGTCTCAACTTCAAGTTGAAATACATCGATCAGATGTGCTGCGACAGGAAGCTGAAGGACTGAGGAAGTCCCTGCAGAATTCAGATGCATACTTCCTGGTGCAACAGCAAGCGCTGGAGGATTTAAGCGCCAAACAAGAGAAAGTTAATAAGCTTGCTAAGTATCTTGCCAGCATTAAGGGTACCCAGGATATTGTTTCTTGAGATCTTCTGAAGTGGTTTCAGTTCTGGATATGTTTTGTTGCGGCGTTTATTTGCGCTGGTCGCCAACTTTGACAACCAGTGTATATGATATGCTGCTTTGTTCCCTATATTTGCACTAGTGGCGAACTTTGATGCCCAGTGAATGTAATATGTGTAATAGCCGTGATAGCCTAGTGTTAGTTGCTTGCTTATTTATTTCCTTGTTGTATTGTTTATTTATTTGCTTGTAGTCAATGCAGTTCTTTTTCCGCAGTTTGCTAGTGGCCGCAATAACCTATTTTTTAAAACTAGGCCACAATAACCATGGGCTACATATTTACTGTAGTGACACTGGGCCTCCTACTGGCCGTAGAAACAATGGGCCTTCTACGGGCCGTAGAAACAATGGGCCTTCTACGGGCCGTAGAAACAATGGGCCTTCTACGGGCCATAGAAACAATGGGCCTTCTACGGGCCGTAGACACAATGGGCCTTCTACGGGCTGTATCATCAATGGGCCTTCTACGGGTCGTATCATCAATGGGCCTTATATGGGACGTATGATCGATTGGCCAAACATGGGCCAAAAACAGACAACATTATGGCCGTAAACGGGCTAGAGTTGGAATCGTCCGTTCATGGGCCGACCATAACAGGTTGTCGTAAATAGGTCATATTTGATGACGCTATGAAAATGGACCAACGTATTAACGGGCCACAACTGGTCCGACTGTAACAACGGGCTGAATTTGGCCCACAAGCAGAAAATGACAGTAACGGGCCGTAAGTAACCGAATGCTGGAAATGAGCCCAAGAATAAATGGGCCCTGAGAAGGCCGAAATATAACATGGGCTGGAAACGGCCCAATGGAATAATGGGCCGTTAATGGGTATAAAGTGATACACTGTTTATTACGGGCCAGTTTCACCACGGGCCGTTAATGGGCCAAGAGTTACAAAGGGCCTCATATGGGCCGAAAGACATCATGGGCCATACATGGGCCGGAAGTTAAAACGGGCTAGAATCATATTGGACGGCCCATATGACGCTACTGGGCCTAATTCGGATAGGTCGTAATGGGCCCTGGGTTAGTGGGCTGTAAATGGGCTATATGCGAATGGGCCATTAACAGGCTTTCAGTTGGCCGGCCCGCCACCTTTTGACCAAGTCAAACGGGCCGGCCTTTTCATAGGAATGGGCCTCTGTTGGGCCATGCCACGTGTCGACGTATCATAGGCGCCTTCTGTCCAGTGAGTGGATGACATCTGTCCCGACGGCGAGCTGACACGTGTCTCCTCCAGCCAATGATGATTTTACACGTGGAAAATCCCCATTGGTCGGGGCTATTAACGGGTTATCGGATCCAAAACCGGACCCGATAGCCTAACGGCGTTCCGTTACGGTGGATGCCACGTGTCGGTCACCCTTGACGAAAGCACTTCTGTGACGCGCGATTTATCGTCATGGAAGTGGACACTTCCGTGATGATAATTTTGGTAATGTCATGGAACACTTCAATGACAGCACAGGTATGACTATCTTGATTTTGTCATAAAATCGTCATGGATGTACATGCATGACAGAAAACGTGACCTACTATGACAAACACGTATCATCACGGAAGTGTATTTTTTTGTAGCGTTCCGTGTGCACCCACAATCTATTATGGGCTCTAGCATAGTTGAGTATGTTGCATGACCTCTTCCAGTGGTGGGCTAGCATATGTAGGGGAAGTAGGTGTAACTGTCCATCCAGAGTAAAGAGTTAATGTTTCTGAAAGACTGTGTCTCGTTCATCCGTTTCTCAAACATCATGTAGTGCGAGAAATCCAACGGATGAGATCGATTCTTGTGGGGAAAAGTGCGCAAACCTCTGCAGAGTGTACAAACTAATCATGGTTAGCCGTGTCCCCGGTTATAGATATCTTGAGTATCTGGTTCTTGGATTATCATGTTGATCTCATCACACTAAATTAATTTGTTGGGTTTAATTGATATTGCTTAATTGGGATTGAGTTGGAGGAACCTTCTCAATGTTTAACAACCATCGTGATAGTTAAATGAACCATCATGATAGTTAAATGAAATTTACTCCTTTGATGTAGGGAAAAATTGGCTTTATGCAAAAACAGTAACCATAGAGCTTTTCCACCAGCCATATATGCATGTAGTGATAGCATTTATTCTGTTCATTACTCTATGTGTTACATTGCCAGCATATTCCATGTGCTGACCCGTTTCGGGCTGCAACATATCATGTTGCAGACTTTTCAGACGACGAGTAAGGTGCCATAGGTCGTTGTCGTTCACTCAGCTATGCCGTTGGAGTTGATGGGCTCACTTTATCTTCCAAGCCTTCCGTTGTTATCTTATTTAGATGGCATTAAGCCATATTATTGTAATAAGTTCTCTTTTGAGACATTCGATGTAATAAGAGTGTGATTGAAACTTTGTTATAAATCCTCAAGTACTGTGCGTGTCAGCATTACCGATCCAGGGAAGACACTGATGCACAGAGACTAGACTGTTTGAGGTTTAGTCGCTACAAGATGGTATCAGAGCACACGCTGACTGTAGGACACGACCACTAAGCTAAAACTATAGGTCACTCTTCTCTACTCATTTCTGACTCCTCTCCCTTTTCTACTCTATAGGATGGCGGACTCAAGGAACAAGTTTACACAGCCGGATGAAGACACACCTTTTGGACGACACTTGAAGGAAGTTACTAGGTACCTGATCATCGGAATACCAAGCTTCACCTCGACCTACATCGCCACTTTACCAGAAGAGGAGCGTTGGATGATTCGAGTTCAAGTTCCAGGAAGGACGTTCATGCCAGTCACTGACCCATAGAGTTTTCCTTTGATGCACCAACCTGGAGTCTAGGAAAGAGCATGGCAGCCCACATCGCCATGGGACACATTGGAGAAGTTTATCACAAGGATCTTAAGGATACTATCTACCAAATATGTGGGCGCCGAGATGAGCAATGGGAGATGATCAGCACCAGGAGAGACAAGTCCATTGCAGCAATCATCCAGGAGTTAAACAAGCACATTCGTCGCCAGGAGAACCAGATGTGCGCATGCATGATAGATCTGAAGAAGGAAATGACCAGGATTTCGGAGCTGGAGTAAGAACTCAAGTCTACATGTGATGGATATGAGGAGGAAATGACGATACTAGTGGAGAAGAATGACGACCTGACGAGGAAGCTAGGAGTATTCATGGGAGACCCCGCGCCAGGAGGAGATGACGACGATTCCAAGGACATCCGTTTGGAGGACTACATCATCATCGACGGCACTGACTCAGGCCCCGACGATAGCGATGATGACTATGTTGATGAAGCTGGAGCGAATATCATGGAGTCTTCTACCGATTAAAACTTCTAGTCGACCACCATATCAGCAGTAGTATTCCCCCATGTATATAGTATAGTCCGAGCACTTTTGTAACGATAGTTAGACCGATTGTATGCCCTTGTTTGAATTGATTGAAGTGATATGTTTGTGTTTGTCTCATGTGCATATGGGTAGTGTTTTCCCTTTAGACCTCATTCTATTCTGTTTTCTCACCTTTTCTAAACCCATCCGATGCCTCCGAGACGTGACAATGGATTTGCTTTCCCACCGGAGCTCACTCAGTTGATCCAGCAGCAGAACACCTTGATGCAGCTACTAGTCCAGAATCAGAACCAAGGGAACAACAACAACCCACCACCACCACCTGTTGATCACTTAGCCCGTTTCCTAAGGCTGAATCCGCTGGTGTTCTCTAGTAGCATCGAGCCGATTGTTGCAAAAGATTGGCTTTGGAAGATTGGAAGGGAGCTGACCACTGCAGGATGCACAGATGCGGAGAGAGTGCATTTTGCCGCACATCAGCTTGATGGACCCGCAACATCATGGTGGGAGAACTTCACAGCCACTTACCCCATTGACACTATTACATGGGACCAGTTTCAGCAGGCTTTTTGCACTGCCCATGTTTCCGTAGGAGCCATGAACATGAAGAAGCGCGAGTTCACAACTTGCGCCAAGGAGGGCGCACAGTGGGCCAGTATGTGGATGAGTTTAGTAAGTTACCACGTTATGCCCCTGATGACGTAGCAACTGATGCTGCTAAGCAGGAGAAGTTTCTGGAAGGACTGAATGATGAGCTGAGAATGCAGTTGATGGTGGCAACCTTCAACAACTACCAGGAGTTGGTAGATAGAGCTCTTATGATTGAAGGGAAGCAGCAGCAGATAGACAGTCGCAAGAGGAAGTATGGACAAGGGAAGTACAATTCAGGAGCTTAGGAGAGACCTCGTTTTACCCCGAACTCAGGAGGACACATTCACCATAACCATGGAGGCCATAATTCCAATGGAGGCAGTTCGCATAACCATAGTGGCCCCAAGAATGGGAATGGGAATGGAGGAAGCAACGGCCAAAACCGTTCCAACCCAGCAACGCCCGCCAAGAAGGACCTTAGTCACATTACTTGTTTCAAGTGCGGGAAGAATGGACATTACGCCACGGAGTGTTCTGAAGCAAAGAATGGAAATGGCAATGGAAGCTCTGGGAAGAAGCCCAACCCTTTCAACAGGGGACAAGTGAACCACGTTAGCGTGGAAGAGGTTGAAGAGCAGCCAGATGCAGTTATAGGTAAGTTTTTGGTTAAGTTATTTACTGCAATCGTACTTTTTGATACCGGTGCATCGCATTCATACATATCAAGGGGATTTGTGGATAAGTATAAGTTGCCCACCAAAGTTCTTAGGACACCTATGTTAGTAAGCTCGCCAGGAGCGGAGCATATGGCAAGCCAAGGATGTTTTCAGATGCCATTGACCATAGGTAGGCATGTTTTCCCCTCGGATCTAATAATTTTGGAGTCACAAGGATTGCATGTGATTTTGGGTATGGATTGGCTATCGATGTATGGAGGAAACATCGATTGCGACAGTAAGTCGATTATGCTCACCACCATAGAAGGGAGAAGGATCAAGTATGTATCCCGGCATATGCCACGGAGGACTCAAGTGAATTCCTTATCAGGAGTTGTACAGGAGGAAGTACCAGTGGTGAAGGATTACCCTGATGTATTTCCGGAGGAGTTGCCAGGCATGCCACCGGATAGGGACATTGAGTTTTTGATTGAGCTTTTGCCAGGCACCGGGCCAATATCTAAGAGACCATATCGGATGCCCGCAAAGGATTTGGAGGAAATTAAGAAGCAGATTAAGGAGTTACTGGGTAAAGGTTACATTCGACCAAGTTCGTCACCTTCGGGAGCCCCAGTACTTCTAGTGGAGAAGAAGGATGGATCATTGAGGATGGTTGTTGATTATCGTGCGTTGAATGAAGTGACGATCAAGAACAAGTACCCCCTACCGATGATCAACGATTTGTTTGACCAGTTGCAAGGAGCTAAAGTATTTTCCGAGACCAATCTGCGATCAGGATACCACCAGTTGAAGATTCGAGATCAGGATATACCTAAGACAGCTTTTACCACAAGGTACGGGCTATATGAGTATACCATTATGTCATTTGGTCTGACTAACGCGCCTACCTATTTCATGAACATGATGAACAAAGTGTTTATGGAGTTTTTGGATAAGTTCGTCGTAGTGTTCATAGATGATATATTCGTCTACTCGAAGAACGAAGAGGAGCATAAGGAACATTTGCGTTTGGTTCTTGAGAAGCTCAGGGAACATCAGTTATATGCCAAGTTCAGCAAGTGTGAGTTTTGGTTGAAGGAAGTTGGATTCCTCGGACATGTTATATCCGGAGAAGGAATAGTAGTAGACCCCACCAAGGTTGTTTCTGTGACTAAATGGGTGGCACCCACGTCTGTTGGAGAGATCCGGAGTTTCCTTGGACTCGCAGGATATTATCGGAGGTTCATTGAGAATTTCTCCAGGATTGCGAAGCCAATGACCGAGTTGTTGAAAAAGGACACCAAGTTCAAATGGACTAAGGAGTGTGAAGCTAGTTTTCAGGAGCTGAAGAAACGTTTGGTTACAGCCCCAGTGTTGATTCTTCCAGATCAACGCAAGGATTATCAAGTGTATTGCGACGCTTCACGTCGAGGACTTGGAGCAGTGCTTATGCAGGAGGGAAGAGTTGTTTCATACGCCTCACGACAGCTTAAACCTCATGAGTTAAATTATGCTACACATGATTTAGAGTTAGCAGCCGTAGTGCATGCATTGAAGACATGGAGACATTTTCTCATCGGAAACCATTGTGAGGTATACACGGATCACAAGACTTTGAAGTATATATTCATGCGGAAGGAGTTGAATCTCAACCAGAGGAGATGGTTGGAGCTCATTAAGGATTATGATATGGAATTGCATTATCATCCCGGAAAGGCTAATGTAGTAGCCTATGCGTTGAGCCGCAAGAGTTACGTTAACACGCTCATGACCGGAGATTTACCCAAGGAGTTAGCAGAGGATCTTCGCGAGCTATGTTTGGAAATAGTTCCGAGAGGTTATGTAGCAGCATTGGAAATCCATTCTACTTTGACGGATAAGATCAGAGAAGCCCAGAAGGCTGACAAGGAGATTGCCGAGATAAAGGAAAGGATGAGCAAAGGGAAGGCTAAAGGATTTCGTGAGGATGAGCATGATACTTTATGGTTTGAGGATCGCGTATATGTGCCTAATGACCTCGAGATCAGGAAGTTGATTCTGCAGGAGGCCCATGATTCGCCGTAGTCGATTCACCCAGGAAACACCAAGATGTATCTGGATTTGAAGGAAAGTTTCTGGTGGACTGGAATGAAGAAGGATATTGCTGAGTATGTAGAAGTATGTGATGTATGTCAGAGAGTGAAGGCAGAGCATCAGAAGCCAGCAGGATTGCTACAACCATTGCCGATACCCGAATGGAAGTGGGACAAGCTAGGCATGGACTTTATCACGGGATTGCCCAGGACTCATTCAGGCTATGACTCGATATGGGTTGTAGTCGATCGATTGACGAAAGTAGCTCATTTCATCCCAGTGAAGACCACTTATACAAGTGTGAAGTTGGCAAAGATATATATGACCAGGATCGTATGTCTGCATGGAGTTCCGAGGACCATTATATCAGATAGAGGAACCCAATTTACCTCAAAGTTCTGGAATCAATTGCACGAGACTTTGGGTACCAGGCTAGAGTTCAGTACAGCCTTTCATCCACAGACAGATGGACAGACCAAAAGAGTCAATCAGATTCTGGAGGACATGTCGAGAGCTTCTGCGCTAGATTATGGATCTAGTTGGGATGACAATTTGCCATATGCAGAGTGATGACCCACAAGTGTAGGGGATCTATCATAGTCCTTTCGATAAGTAAGAGTGTCGAACCCAACAAGGAGCAAAAGGAAATGACAAGCGGTTTTCAGTAAGGTATTCTCTGCAAGCACTGAAATTATCGGTAACAGATAGTTTTGTGATAAGGTAATTTGTAATGGGTAACAAGCAATGAAAGTAAATAAGGTGCAGCAAGGTGGCCCAATCCTTTTTGTAGCAAAGGACAAGCCTGGACAAGTTCTTATATAGAGAAAAGCGCTCCCGAGGACACATGGGAATTATCGTCAAGCTAGTTTTCATCACGCTCATATGATTCGCGTTCGTTACTTTGATAATTTGATATGTGGGTGGACCGGTGCTTGGGTACTGCCCTTTCTTGGACAAGCATCCCACTTATGATTAACCCCTATTGCAAGCATCCGCAACTACAAAAGAAGTATTAAGGTAAACCTAACCATAGCATGAAACATATGGATCCAAATCAGCCCCTTACGAAGCAACGCATAAACTAGGGTTTAAACTTATGTCACTCTAGCAACCCATCATCTACTTATTACTTCCCAATGCCTTCCTCTAGGCCCAAACAATGGTGAAGTGTCATGTAGTCAACGTTCACATAACACCACTAGAGGAGAGACAACATACGTCTCATCAAAATATCGAACGAATACCAAATTCACATGACTACTAATAGCAAGACTTCTCACATGTCCTCAGGAACAAACGTAACTACTCACGAATCATATTCATGTTCAAAATCAGAGGGGTATTAATATGCATTAAGGATCTGAACAAATGATATTCCACCAAATAAACCAACTAGCATCAACTACAAGGAGTAATCAACACTACTAGCAACCCACAAGTACCAATCTGAGGTTTTGGAACAAAGATTGGATACAAGAGATGAACTAGGGTTTGAGAGGAGATGGTGCTGGTGAAGATGTTGATGGAGACTGACCCCCTCCCGATGAGAGGATTGATGGTGATGACGATGGTAATGATTTCCCCCTCCCGGAGGGAAGTTTCCCCAGCAGAACAGCTCCACCGGAGCCCTAGATTGGTTCAGCCAAGGTTCCGCCTCGTGGCCGCGGAGTTTCGTCCCGAAAGCTTGCTTATGATTTTTTCCAGGGTAAAAGACTTCATATAGCATAAGATGGGCACCGGAGGGCTGCCAGGTGGCCCACGAAGTAGGGGGCGCGCCCCGGGGGGTAGGGCGCTCCCTCCACCCTCGTGGCCAGGGTGTGGGCCCCCTCTGGTATTTCTTCCGCTCAGTATTTTTTATTAAATCGAAAAATTACTTCCGTGGAGTTTCAGGACTTTTGGAGTTGTGCAGAATAGATCTCTAATATTTGCTCCTTTTCCAGCCCAGAATCCAAGCTGCCGGCATTCTCCCTCTTCATGTAAACCTTGTAAAATAAGAGAGAATAGGCATAAGTATTGTGACATAACGTGTAATAACAGCCCATAATGCTATAAATATTGATATAAAAGCATGATGCAAAATGGACCTATCAACTCCCCCAAGCTTAGACCTCGCTTGTCCTCAAGCGGAAGCCGAAATCGAAAAATATGTCCACATGTTTAGAGATAGAGGTGTCGATAAAATAAAATACGGACATGAGGGCATCATGATCATTCTTATAACAGCAACATATATATATATATATATATATATATATATATATTGTCATATGATTTCTTATGCTCAAGTAACAATCTATTCACAATGTCAAGTATGAATCAGAAACTTCATTGAGGACTAACAAACTATGATCTCGGTCATTGAAGCAATTGCAATTTATCATAACGTCGGAAAGAGTCAATATAAGAGCTTTTCAGCAAGTCCACATACTCAACTATCATTTAGTCTTTCACAATTGCTAACACTCACGCAATACTTATGGTTATGAAGTTTTAATTGGACACAGAGAAAGATAGGGGCTTATAGTGTTGCCTCCCAACCTTTTACCTCAAGGGTAATGTCAACACTAATAGTTCATGCTAACTTACATCCAATTGGATATATATATATATATATATATATATATATATATATATATATATATATCAGGATCTTTCCAACACGAAGTGCTTGCCAAAGGATAAAATGTAAAAAGGAAAGGTGAAGATCACCATGACTCTTGCGTATGTATAAGACAAAAAGTAAAATATAGGCCCTTCGCAGAGGGAAGCAGAGGTTGTCATGTGCTTTTATGGTTGGATGCACGAAATCTTAATGCAAAAGAACGTCACTTTATATTGCCACTTGTGATATGAACCTTTATTATGTAGTCCGTCGCTTTTATTGCTTCCATATCACAAGATCGTATAAAGCTTATTTTCTCCACACTAATAAGTCATACATATTTAGAGAGCAATTTTTATTGCATGCAACATGACAACTTACTTGAAGGATCTTACTCAATCCATAGGTAGATATGGTGGACTCTCATGGCAAAACTGGGTTTAAGGATATTTGGAAGCACAAGTAGTATCTCTACTTGGTGCAAGGAATTTGTCTAGCCTGAAGGGGAAAGGCAAACTCAACATGTTGGATGATCCCTGACAATATACTTTAATTCAGATGTGAGAAAACATAACCCATTACGTTGTCTTCCTTGTCCAACATCAACTCTTTAGCATGTCATATTTAAATGAGTGCTCGCAGTCATAAAAGATGTCCAAGATAGTATATTTATATGTGAAAACCTCTCTTTCTTTATTACTTCCTATTAATTGCAACGATGACCAAAACTATGTTTGCCAACTCTCAACAACTTTTATTCATCATACTCTTTATATGTGAAGTCATTACCCTCCATAAGATCAATATGATCTCTTTTATTTCTTTTATTCTTTTATTCCCTCAAGATCATAGCAAGATAGCAAAGCCCTTGACTCAACACTAGTCTTTATTATATATAGCTCACGAACTCGATTACATAGAGGGATCATAAGGCAAAACTCAAAACTAAATCATACCAAAACTTTATTCTACTGGATCAAGATATTACTAAAAGGATCAAACTAAGTAAAAACGGTAAAGATAGGAGTGTGATGGTGATACGATACCGGGGCACCTCCCCCAAGCTTGGCAGTCGCCAAGGGGAGTGCCCATACCCATGTGATTATGTCCTCGGAGGTGGTGATGATGGAGTTGTTGATGATGTAGGCCTGTCGTCCGTCTTCCAAGGCATAGGCTCACCATCATAGAAGGATGATCGAGTCTCCGGGATCCTCAAATCTGCAGCCAAACTCATTCTCTTGAATCTATATTCATACTCACAGTTTTGGTTTTGCAGGTCATAGATCTGGGCTTGGAGGTGCTCGATTTTCTCATGAAGCTTGAAGATGGTCTCCCCGATGTTCTTGGCGTCTAGCTTGTGGTTGTTGGTGAACTCCACGATCATTATCTGGTTGGCGTTGAGTCCGCGCTCCACCATCCCTTGGCACTTGAAAATTTGTTGTTCCATTGCTTTGAGCTTTGTCTCCACGCTTCCGGTCCTCCTTGGTCCCTCAACATCGCGGATGTGCAGCACCCCCTCAGGCATCTCAATGGTTTGAGGGTGATGCAGCACCTCCGCGAGGTAGGGGTTGATGACCTTCTTGAAAAACTTGTCCTTGGGGGCGCTTGAAGACGTCATGATGCTCTAGATCTGTCAGAAAAACAGCTCGAAACAAAGACAGAGGATATTTGTGTGACGCCCCCGATTTGACCGTACACTAATCATGCACGCAAATGTGTACGATCAAGATCAGGGACTCACGGGAAGATATCACAACACAACTCTACAACATAAATAAGTCATACAAGCATCATAATACAAGCCAGGGGCCTCGAGGGCTCGAATACAATTGCTCGATCATAGACGAATCAGCGAAAGAAACAATATCTGAGTACAGACATAAGTTAAACAAGTTTGCCTTAAGAAGGCTAGCACAAAAGTAGCAACGATCGAAAAGGCAAGGCCTCCTGCCTGGGACCTCCTAACTACTCCTCGAAGCCGAACTCCACGTAGAATCATCCTCGGGATCTCTAACTCCTGGACTCCAGCATCTGGTTGCGACAATCAGGTATAGAAAGGGGAAAAGAGGGAGAAAAGCAACCGTGAGTATTCATCCAAAGTACTCGCGAGCAAGGAGCTACACTACATATGCATGGGTATATGTGTAAAGGGTCATATCGATGGACTGAACTGCAGAATGCCAGAATAAGGGGGGATAGCTAGTCCTGTCGAAGACTACGCTTCTGGACACCTCCATCTTGCAGCATGTAGAAGAGAGTAGATGGTAAGTTCACCAAGTAGCATCATATAGCATAATCCTACCCGGCGATCCCCTCCTCGTCGCCCTGTTAGAGAGCGATCACCGGGTTGTATCTGGCACTTGGAAGGGTGTATTTTATTAAGTATCCGGTTCTAGTTGTCATAAGGTCAAGGTACAACTCCGGGTCGTCCTTTTACCGAGGGACACGGCTATTCGAATAGATAAACTTCCCTGCAGGGGTGCACCACATAACCCAACACGCTCGATCCCATTTGGCCGAACACACTTTTCTGGGTCATGCCCGGCCTCGTAAGATCAACACGTCGCAGCCCTACCTAGGCACAACAGAGAGGTCAGCACACCGGTCTAAACCCTATGCGCGCAGGGGTCTGGGCCCATCGCCCATTGCACACCTGCACGTTGCGTACGCGGCCGGAAGCAGACCTAGCCCCCTTAATACAAGCGCGAGCTTACGGTCCAATGCGGCGCGCGCCACTCAGTCGCTGACGTCACGAAGGCTTCGGCTGATACCACGACGCCGGGATACCCATAACTACTCCCGCGTAGATGGTTAGTGCGTATAGACCAAATGGCCAGACTCAGATCAAATACCAAGATCTCGTTAAGCATGTTAAGTATCCGCGAACGCCGACCAGGGCCAGGCCCACCCCTCTCCTAGGTGGTCTCAACCTGCCCTGTCGCTCCGCCACAAAGTAACAGTCGGGGGCCGTCAGGAACCCAGGCCCACCTCTACCGGGATGGAGCCACCTGTCCTTTCAGCCCCCTCACCAGAATCACTTGCGGGTACTCAACGAGCCGACCCGACTTTAGTCACGATATGTGTCATGTATATAAAGTATATAGTACATACCCGTGATCACCTCCCGAAGTGATCACGGCCCAGTAGTATAGCATGGCAGAGGGACAAGAGAGTAGGGCCACTGATGGAACACTAGCATCCTATTCTAAGCAGTAGGATAGCAGGTAAGGGTAACAACTGTAGCAACAACGACAGGCTATGCAGCAGAATAGGATTAACCGAAAGCAGTAACATGCTACACTACTCTAATGCAAGCTGTATAGAGAAGAATAGGCGATATCTGGTGATCAAGGGGGGGCTTGCCTGGTTGCCCTGGCAAGAAGGAGGGGTCGTCTTCGATGTAGTCGAACACACGAACATTGGCAGCGGTCTCGGAGTCTACCGGAAAGAAGTAACGGAGGGGGAACACAATAAATAACAGACCAATCAAATGTAACACAAAGCAAGACACGGCGATACGTTGTGCTAGGGGTGACCTAACATAGGGATAGGTGATACCGGCGAAAGGGGAAACATCCGGGAAAGTATCCCCGGTGTTTCGCGTTTTCGGACAGATGAACCGGAGGTGAAATGTTACAGGTTTGCTATGCTACGGATGTGTGGCGGGCGAACGGGCTGTGTATTCGGATTCGTCTCATCGTTCTGAGCAACTTTCATGTACAAAGTATTTTCATCCGACTTATAGATTATTTTATATTAATTTTTAAAGATTTAATTCATTTCCAGAAATTAACAGAATTAAATTAATTATAAAGTGTAATTATGATGTCGGCGTGATGTCAGCATGATGTCATCAGTCAACCGTCTGTTGACTAGGTCAACAGACGTGTGGGTCCCGCTCGTCATTGACTGTATAGTCTAATTAGGATTTAACTAATCTAATTACTAGTTAATTAAACTAACTAGTTAATTAGATTAATTAAACATGATTAATTAACTTAATTAATTTAATTAATTAATTAATTATTTTTATTTTTATCCTCTTTTTTTAAACGTTCTTAGGGGCGGGGCCCCACTTGTCATAAGCCCACAGGGGCCTAGCGGATCGGGCGTGTGGACGACGGGCGCCAGCCGGAATGGGCGCCCGCCCAGGCCAACAGGGGGAAACGGCGACGGCGTCAGCCGGGCGCCGAAGCGGCACGGCGAGTGGGCGGCGGCCCGGCGAGCTGGTGGGGGGGTG